>NW_022436985.1:13750528-13751762 GCF_009761245.1 Sapajus apella | reverse complement strand
TATACCCAGTAATGGGATTGCTGGGTCAAATGGAATTTCTATTTCTATGTCCTTGAGGAATCGCCACACTGTCTTCCACAATGGTTGAACTAATTTACACTCCCACCAACAGTGCAAAAGTGTTCCTACTTCTCCACATCCTCTCCAGCATCTGCTGTCTCCAGATTTTTTAATGTTCGCCATTCTTACTGGCGTGAGATGGTATCTCAATGTAGTTTTGATTTGCATTTCTCTTATGACCAGTGATGATGAGCATTTTTTCATATGTTTGTTGGCCTCACGTATGTCTTCTTTTGTAAAGTGTCTGTTGTACTTCAACCTCTGAAGTAGCTGGCCACCATGCCCAGCTAATTTTTGTATTTTTAGTGGATACAGGGTTTCACTGTGTTGGCCAGGCTAGTCTAGAATTCCTGACCTCGAGTTATCTGCCTGTCTCGGCCTGCCAAATTGCTGGGGTTATAGGCAAGAGCCACTGCACCCAGCTGTTGCAAAAGCTTTAATTTTGTGCTGGATATATCAATTTCTGTCTTTGTAGTTTCTTTTTCTGTTTTCTGTTCTAAAGTTCTTCATCACCCTAAGATCTGACAAAAATCAATTTTTCTTCTCTGTTTTAAAACATAAAACATTCATTTAAAAATTAACCAATTATTTAAAACGTTTAAAAATCAACAAACTGGTTAAATTTTGGCTTTCTAGTGTCTGAGTTATTTTTGACATACATGGAATATGCTACTGTGTGTTTTGAGAAGTTAGAAAGCGAAATTCTTGCTTCCCCATATCCCAGACAATTAGGCTGTATATACGATTAGGTTGTAAATTCAGTTTGGCCAATTGACGACTCCACTCCCTCTGTCCAGTGGAGTCAGTGAAATTTATAAAGCAGGAACAATTTAAAATTCAGTTCAGTAGATGTGGCTCTGTCTTGGGTTCAAGCGTCACTGTGACATTCAGCATTTAGGGCTGGGGTTCTAGGCCAACCAGGTTAGTTCTATGACCAGGCCATGACTAACCAAGACAATACCCTTATGCAAATTAAAAAAGGTCATCCTCCAGGTGCCCGTAGGCCCTTGAATACACAGCTTGACAAATAGAGCTTTTTGTGAAGACTTAATGCATCTTTTTCTCTGGGTTGATGTAGCACACACCAGGACACACGTCTTAGTGAGAAGAAGTTGGGCTGGCCCCTAATTTCAAGAGTAGGAGAAATATATATATTAAAATAAATGTTACTAGG
>NW_022436985.1:13735186-13750518 GCF_009761245.1 Sapajus apella | reverse complement strand
GAATTCTTCCTGCCCCATTTATCTGTTTATTCTTACACTTACAGGTCCTCAGCCCACCTTCTGGAAGCCCACCTTCTGGAGGCCTACCTACAGAGCCCACCTCTGAGACTGGAAGGACCAGAAGTACGAAAGGATACAGGTAGACTTACGCATTGGAGAAAGGAGGCTGAGTCACTTCCTGCCCAATAGTCTCCAGGGAAACAGGAAAGAAATGGGAAGCCAGGTCCAGGATACTCAATAATTGACTTCTAAACACAAGCTGAGCTTCCTGGGGTTACCTTTAGGAACTGCACTAAAGGTGCCACTTGAACAAAAATCTATTAAATACAGGGATCATATCTTTCTTTCCTTACAGTCTGGTGGAAGAGCTGTAGTTGCTTAATACTAAAGCAATTGAAAACAGTTCCCTGTGACAGTGTCTGAGTGGTTTGCTTTGATATTTAAATAAAGCAAATTTTGAAGCAGATGAGAAATATCATTAAGCCCCCTGACTGTGCTGCCATATTAAATTTCAGCAAACTTGGTGGCACAAGAGAGTAAAGAACATGACAGATACCAGGCTCCATCTACCATGGCTTCTTGGATTGAATATGAGTGAGCTGTGGCATGAAAGCTCCATGTGTGTTCAGAGCCCAAAGTCCACAGATCATCATTGCATTTCTTTTTGCCGAAAAGATGTATACTTGATTTTCCCAGGAAAAAAAAAATAGAGAAAAACCAAGTAAGAGATACTAACTTGCATGTGTTTCCTGCACATGCAAGCCCAGGCAACAGTGCAGAGTCTTTAAAAGCACAGACACTGGAGAAGAATGTCTGGTTCAGTCCTAGCTCAGTGACCTCCCACCTGCCATAGGCTTTTGTTTTCTCATTTGTAAAATAAGTTAGTTTTGAAACTACATCAAGCTCTTAGAACAGTGCCTTAAACATCGATGCTATGTAGATGTTAGCTATTACTCTACATGCAGCACATGTAAGGCTAGAGATTTTGACTATGCTACAATTTTTGATTCTGTGAACAGGTACCAGCTGTGTTCTAAGCTCTATGAACTCCAGGAAGACTCTTGATGATTGATTTTCATAGATACCCTACTCTGTGATACACTGAGAATGGGCACCTTCTCAGTGAACTAACACATGGGCTAGGCTCTAGTATCCCTTTTTAAATCACTACTGGCAAATCTGAACAAGGAGCTGTCACGTGCAGATGACACAACTTTAGGATCACAATTTAGGGGTGATCTTAATAGACAACTGACCTTGTTTTCTAGCTTTGCTAGAAGGAAGGGCTAAGGATCAACTCCTCCAAAACCAAAGTCATTATTGTTGGTTGACTCACCTCCACTTCAACCTGATAGTCCTCTGTAGCAACTCACTTCATTTAGAAAAGTGAGACAAAATTGTGTTGCCCGTTTTGTGGAAGGGCATGAGAAGTTGCACAGAGTGCAGAAGAAATGGGATGTGGCATAAGTGCTTTACAGAGATTTTTAGTGGTTAATGTAGAAAAATATGCTTTGTAAATTGTCCAGTTAAAATTCTTACCACCCACACCTATGGCAGAGGACACTGATGTCTTTGTTATTGGTTCTGTGCAATCAGGTAGATTGAGAAAATTAGTTTCTGAAGAGAATTTTGGCCCTGCCTTGAGTCCTGTCTACTCCTCTTCAAGGGGAGATGAGATGGCCTCTCTCCAAGGCTGTTGAGCTTTCATTTCTTCTATCCCCAGCTCAGCTGGCTTTTACAATGTACTGTTCTGTACTTAACTTGACACATAAAATGACTGTACCTAATGACTTGTTAGAAAATATATTCTCGATATCACTGCCAATCAATAGTTATTTAAGCCTCTAGAAGACAAAAATACTGGTCTTGCTGATTTGAACCCCAAGACAGTTCTGAAATCCATTCTCCACTCTTCATTCCCCACAACACTCTAATCGTAGCCACTGAGTCTTTTGCAACATCAGAGCCAATTTGCTCCACATTTACCTCTACCTTAACCTTTCCAGTTTCCACATCTTACCCTGAGCAATTTTTAAAACACAAATCTGATTGGACCACCCCCCTGTTTAAAAGACTTTAATGGCTTCTTACCATTCTTAGGTTAAAGGCTAAAATCCTCATCCTGTCATAAGGTCTGGCATGGTCCAGCCTTTTGTCTGTCTGCCCAATCCTATTTCTGAACCTCTTCTCCTTTCCCTCAAACTTCCAGCCACTGTGGCATCCCCTCCTATCTTCAAGTGTACCAAATGCTTCTACCTTTGTGTGTGATGTTTGCTTTGCTAACTGCTTCCTCACTTCTCTCCTCCCTCCTCTACTTCCATCATTCTCTCTTTTTTCCCTTTGATAACACAACCTCCACCCATGGCCAGATAAATCCTACTCACTTTTTTTTTCTTTTCAGATAGGGGTCTCACTCTGCCACCCAGGCTGGAGTGCAGCGGCATGACCTTGGCTCCCTCTGCCTCCTGGGCTCAAGTGATCCTCTCACTTTAGCCTTCTGAGTAGCTGAGACTACAGGCACACACCACCATGCCCGGCTAATTTTTGTACTTTTGTAGAGGTGGGATTTCACCATGTGGTCCAAGTTGGTCTCAAACTCCTGGCCTCAAGCCGTTGTCCCTCATAGGCCTCCCAAAGTGCTGGGATTACGGGCATGAACCACCATGCCCATTCCTTACTCACTTTCTTGTCTTCATTTAATTGTCACTGACTTTCTAGATATTTCTATTAGTCAATGTATCATAATTAATAGTTGATAGTTATATTTTGGTTTTTGAGGTTATCTGTCACTGTCCTCACCAATAAAGGCAGATACTAAGACTATATCGTAAAAACCCTTGAGCATAGCATTGTGCATTGCACTTGATAGATATTCAATTAATATGAAGGAAGAAAATAATTGTCACAAAGACATACAGTTCTTCCATACTTCCAGGAATTTCAGAATTTATCCTTGGATTAAGTCAATTAATAGGAGGTATGTATATCTGGATCCCAAAGTATTGCCTTTTGCCACCCCCACCCACCATGTGATAGCTACTTTAACTTAAATGTACCTTAGAATGATTATGAGCCTATAATGGGGGATGTTACAAAGTTACAAAATAAGTATTTGCTATAAAGCTAATTGAGGACATAATTCATTCCACGAGGACCCACAGGAAACAAGTCTGTTCGAAACAGTGATGCTCCTTTAGAGCTACTGGTTGGTTTTTATCTTATGAAGACTATAAAAAGCATAATTTGACTTCTTTAAACAGTCAAATTGGTGGCCCACTTTTGGCAAATGTATATGATTTCATGCTGTACTTTTAACATACTAAACTGATGGCTGGTAACCTTTTACTTCCTTACACTTTTTTGTTTTGCCTCAATCTTCTCACCTCTTGTGAATTTGTGTTACTATATGCCTCCTCATAAGCCATCTTAAATCCTTTCTTGGACAAGCTGGGGTATAAATAAACAAACAAGAAATGTATAATATATGCCTCTCTGCAACACTTCTGTGCATTTCCCTGGAGGTACTAAAATAATTGTGAAAATAAGGCCAAAGAGTTTTTTTCAGTTTCCTCTATAGTTACAGAGAATCGCTTAGGCTCACTAAAACTGTTCCCTAGATGGAATCAAGTTGCTTTTTGAGTAATTCCATTCATAAATACACATTGGCTGTCTAGTAGAGCACTTGAAATCTTGATAATCAAAAGCTTATTGTGTATTTGAGAAGCCTGAAAAGGAAATTGAAGCTAATACCAAGGGAGAATAGAATAAAGTTAGATGTTTTCCTTCAAAACCAGCAGGAGGTCATTTAAAGTATAATGTAATGCACAAATTTTAGCTTCATGAACGTTTTTGCTTTTCTGCTCATTTTGTTTGGCATTTACAGTAGTAAGGTTACCCTATCACACATAATTAACTTGCCATCTATAGAATGAGAAAAAAAATCCAAGGGTTCTACTGATACTTTATAAAAGAACAATAGGTATGTTTGACATTGTACATTTCTTTGAAAAGTTCAGATGTTAAAAAAAATTAAGGACTCTACGTAATTATACCTTTGCTAGTTATTTATCTTTCCTGCCCTCTCTACTTCCACACTCAATATACAATTATGCAGTAGAAACAGAATCACTACAGTTGAAAGAAAGAAAGAAAGAAAGAAAGAAAGAAAGACAGAAGAAAGAGAAAGAAAAAGAAAGAAAGAGAAAGAAAGAAAGAAAGAAAGAAAGAAATAAAGAAAGAAAGAAAGAAAGAAAAAGAAGCAATTTAGAAGAAAAAAAAAAGACAATGGAAAAATGGGAAACATTACCATCACTAAACCTGCATCAATAATGAAATCCCTCTGGGCAAATTATAAAGAAGATGCTATGGTTGACAGCCCTAGTTGTCTTCTCTTCTGATCTCCGGAAATATCTTCTTGGACCTTTGTCCTCTAAAGTCCCTTCTTCTGCACTCTGAGACCTTCTCCTCTCTCCATTTTTTCTTTTTCTTTTCTTTTTTTTTTTTTAATGACCACATCTGAGGTGGGCACTTGGAACAATGCTTTTCTCGGGGATTCACAGTTTTTAAATCCTGTTTCCTGCTGGCACAGGTTTTGGAGCCCAGGGATTAACTTCAGAGGCTGACCAGAATTTTGCAGACTGAGTTTGTGATTTCTTTGGCTTTGTTATCCCTTTCTGGTGATCAGTTTGTGCCCAATCTGTTGCATGTGTGGTTCACCCTAGCCAAAATCTGGCCTTGGAATAGTTTTTAAGTACGAAAGTTTTGGACTTTTACCTTCCACTGCAATTACTTTCTTTTCTCACACCTAAATTATGACTCCCTTAGAGCCATCTGAAAACAACATCCATGAATTGATATTTGCCTTGAAGCTGGCTCTCACTGTTTTGCAGAGAACAATGATTACAAGATGCTTGAAGACTATGTTGGGACAGAGTCCTACCTGCAGCTAGACAGTCACTGCTTATTACCAGTCCATTTAGGATACAAATGCAATTAGATTTTTCATCTCTGCAAGACCCCAAATTACTGGGTATTCAGTAATTTTTAGGCCATGAGTCAAGAATATTCTTTTCTACTTCGACTTGCAGATAAGCTAGTTCTGGCCTGAGTTTATCTTTCTCTGCTGAGACTTTGCTGAAAGTGGCATAAAGTGGCCAACACACACCAACATCCTGAATTTTCCCTGAAGCTTCAATCAGATCATGGTTTCCCTTCCAAAGTGCTGCTGGAAATGATTTAATCAAATGTTTTGCAACATTTCGAACCATCTACAACCCTACCAAATCCACCAAGTCAATGGCTCATTTTGGGTGTATTTACTTGCAGAACCCCACAGCCAGATAACAAATTCTGAATCGTTTAGGATTAGATTTGGCTGAGAGTGATACAAACCCCAAATTAGCATGTTTTATACCAAATGGTGTGTTTTTCTCAAATGTACACAACATTTGAGAATACGTGGTTTAGGCTGGCATGTTGATTCTTTTTCTTAAGTGCTTAGAGGCCCAGGTCTTCCACAGCCAACCACTATGTTTGCCCTAGGATGCTTCCCATGTCCTCATGGTCCAAGGTAGACCACCTGCTGTTATATTCATGATCCAACCAGCTGCCACTTTCAGCAAAGTCCCACAGGGGCAAAGGGGAACTGAAGAAAAGCGTGCTACTTCTCTAATATCGCTAGAATTTACTCACATGGCTATACCCAGGAGCAAATGCAGTCTTCATTTTGAGTAGCAATGTGCTTAGCTAAAATTTGTAGGTTCTATTATTACAGAAAAATATGAGACTGAATTTTGGGAAATAATAGGAGTAGTTGCTCACAGTTGCCTAGATTAGAGCATAACAGAGATCAAACACTGAGAGGACACCAGACTTAAAAGTCATGTTCTCAAGCTGTGCTCTCTGGGCAGGAGCCTAGTGGAGGCAGGCAGTTTGTAGACATGGTCAAGTAGTTGTCTGACTGTTCGGGGACTAGGGATTAAAAGGAGTGAGCTAGTTGTATGTGCCATCTTATGGGGACAGGTCTCAAAGACTTAATGGTAAATTTGATGAGATTCATGAAATTGCTGTCTAATTTTATTGAATCATGTAGAAATGAAAGATGCAGTTTCAAAGTCATTAAAAAGCTTGAAATTTTTTTGAAAAGGTTACAGTATTGTTTCTTTTAGCATAAAGTTAACTTTGGAAGAAATGGAGGATTTAAGGATACAAGAATGAAGTGGCAGATTGTTTTCTATAAAAAGTAAAAAATGACAGGTTGGAGGAAAACATGTGCTGAGGGGGTTAAACTTATCTTGAGAATTAAGAGGAGACAAAACTGAAATTCCAGACAATTGGAGACAACAGATATGGTAGGAAGGGAAAGAACTGTGAGAAGAAAATGGAAGAAAATGTTAATGAACAAGATTGACGAGAATCCCTGTGTTCTCAGATATTACATCTATTGCATGGAGAGTATTTATTTTATCCAAATACTTAGAAATAAGCTTAATGTCTTGATTTAAATTGTCTATGTGATCTTATAAGCATGTTCATAGCATGGAATTTTTGAAGTAATGACGTATCATGTAATTTGAAAAATTTACTTTCTTCAAAGGAAACTGATCTAATAGAAGTGACAGCGAAATGAAATGGATGATAATAAGGATATGGTGAAAATCCACAACCCTGTAGAAGTTCCATATAAATCTCTTTACAAAAATGTAGTACAAAGAAAGAAAAGGAAGTTGAAGAAATAGGACATAGATACAGATCAATGGCTTCCATTCTTTTCTAGACTTTGAGGTACTTAGAAAAGTAGTGACTTGAGGGCCTTATCAAAGACCCTTCGGACCACAGTCTGCTATCCAGGACTACTTGAGAGTCTGTATTTATAATGAGGGGAAAAAAAAAACACTTTCAAATTATTTATCCTGGGTGAGACTGGCTTTTAGGAACTACTACTACAGACATTGAATAAGAAGGAAGGGAAGAATTCTGCTTTCCTAATGCTCACATAACCGGCACAGAGATGAAACAGAGATGAAGTCTAGCAGTAGTGCTGGGTGCTCCCTGCCTTTCACCATTCAGCCAATGTTTCCTCTTGATGAAGAAGGGCAGCTGGTACATTCTGGAATTTTTGTTATTGTTGTTGTTAATGCGACTGTTTGAATGTTGAGGAAGAAATGAGGGAAATCTACACTAGGACTGTCCTGGCTTCTTCCAGTCTTCTATCCAGGCTATTATTGCCTGAATCCAAAAGAAGCCAAGGGCTCAGGAGCTGGTTATGTGTCAGCTCAGCCTCTGGAGAAAAGGACAGGGTGAAGGAGGGGTGGACCTGGAGACGCATGTGGAGATTTGGGGGCATGAAGCAGTAGGAACTAGCCAGCCCAGCCCCAGCATTACAAATTAGTGTGGTTATTCTTTAAATCATAGCCAAACCTGTTTGCTTTCCCTAAAAAACTTCTTACAGAGCTTCATGGCTATTCATAAAGATGGAGCTGCTCTGGCTAAAGACAAGAAGTATAAATCTAATCATAGAAATGCAAATCAAAACCACAGTGAGATAACATCTGACCCCAGTCAGAGGGGCTATTAGGAAAAAGACAAACAAACAAACAACAACAACAAAAACAACAAAAAACATATTGGCAAAGATTCAGAGAAAGGGAAATTCTTATGCACTGTTGGTGAGAATGTAAACTAATATAGCCACTATGGAAAATAGTATGGAGCTTTCTCAAAAAACTAAAAATAGAATTACCATTTGATCCAGCAACCTCACTACTGGGTATCTACTGAAAGGAAAAAAATCAATATATCAAGGGTATAGCTGCACTCACATGTTTATTGCAGCACTATTTATAATAGCACAGACATATCAATTTAAGTGTACATCAACAGATGAATGGCTAAAGAAAATATGACATAAATAACATAGATTATACAATGGGATACTATTCAGTCATAAAAAAGAATAAAATCATGTCATATATAGCAATGTGGGTGGAACTGGAGGTCATTATTTTAAATAAAATAAGCCCAGCACAAAAAGACAAATATTGTATACTCTCACTTATATATAGGAGCTAAAAAAATTTGAGGGAGAGTGGAAAGACAGAGGCTGGGAAGAGTGAGTGGGGGAGAATGGAGAGGATGAAGAGAAGTGGATTAAAGGGTACAAACATATAGTAAGATAGAAGGAATAAATTCAAATTTATAGCACAGTAGGGTGACTATAGTTAACAAAAATGTATTGTACTTGGATGATGGAAATACTAAGTAACCTGACGTAATCACTACACATCGTACACATGTAACAAAATTTCCCACTTGCCCTACAAATTTGTGCAAATAAAACAATGGAAATGATGAGGCAGAAAATGTGCATACCTGCTACTATAAACACTTTAACTTAAAATGGACCCCTCACTCATTCTTTCTTTCAGTGGTTTCTGTAGCCAGTTGGTGGTATTTTGGCTGGCAGACCATACTCTTTATACTCTGGGAAAGATAAGGTGAACCTTCATCTCAAGGAATAAATGATGGTTGGAATGAATGGAGGGTACAGAAGTCTATATTAGGATTATTTATTAATCTGAAGTTCAATATTGTTTTTGACATACAAGCATTAATCTCAAGAAGAAAGGAGCAGGAAGAGTTTATTTCAGTTTTATTTGCTGGTGTTTCCTTAAAGTCGTGTCTACAGCTGTCATGCTGAGATGAAATTGGTTTGGTAAAAGAGCCAGGGGATCAGCTCTATCTAGCTCTGGAGAAGAGAGAAATGTCAGGGTAGAGTGAGAATTTATAAGATCTGAAAATTGGACATAATGGGTTTTGTGGAAACTACCCAAGTGCCAGGGCTGTAGGAGATTTAGAGCAGTTGCATAAGCTCTCTCTGGCTTTTGGCAGAAGCAGTCATTGTGACTATACTGGTCTTCAATGAATTATCCCCAATGTTCCAGATGGCATGGGCAGCAGGATTAGATGACAATATGGTAGTAAGTATCAGAGACTTTCAAAAGGCATTTATTTGAAATTATTTCTTACAAAAGGTTAGCAAATCCTGTCCTTTCAAATTTATCAGTACGCTTTTTATCTATACTTATCACAGTGCTGGGTACACAGTAAGAAATCAATAAGTACTTTCTTTTATTTGATTAAAATTTGCCAACATATAAACACAATTCTGTGTCAATATTTACTATATTCAACAAATATATATTAATTCCTACTATGCAACTAGAACTGGCCAGGCATTAAAGTAACAAAAAAGATAAATGACATGATCTCTTCTCTTAAAAGGCTTACATTTTAGTGTAAATAAATATATAATTACACATTATAATACCAGCCATGAAAGAAAGGAGCTAAAAACTTTGAGTGATTTTAATGGGAGGACATGATTTTGTCTAAGGCTTGAGGATCTCTGCTGTAAGAAAATGACATCTGAGCTGAGATGCGAAGGATAGGTAGGAATCAACTCCTTGAAAGAAGTGAGTGTTTCAGATGTTTAAAAAAATCAGAGAAGATAAAAATCTGAGGTATGAAGAAGAAAGGTACATTCCAGGAGGGCCAGTGTGATAGGGGCTCAGGAAGCAAGGAGAAGCAGGTGAGAGATGAGGCCTGAAAGGTGGACAGCAACAGGTTGAGGCTCTTACACAGAATCATTTCTTTTAAGTGTCATTAAAAGTCATAATCAGAGAAGGATTATGATCTAAGCTGTTTCTAAAAATATTACTTTAAGGACTGGATAGAGGAAGACAGGAGAAGATGCTGTCCAGGAAAGAGATGGTTTCAGTATGGATGAAGTGGTAGTGGCTGAAACAGGGACAAGTAAAGGGATTTGAGAAATATGTACAAGTCTAAATTGATAGGACTTGGTGATGTAGCAGGTGTGTGTGTGTTTGGTCATGTGTTGGACAACAGAGAGGGAGCTTTCAAGGCGAACAGCCCTGGTTCTCCACTTTTGCAGCTGGAAAAATAGCAGTGCCATATTCTTGAAACAGTACTAGTGGAGGACCAGATTTAGAGAAAACATGATGAGTTAAGTTTTCGGTACGTTGATTCTGAGATGCTTTATAAGCGGAGATGCTGAGAGGCAGTTGGGAGCTCAGAAGAAAGGTCTGGCATTGTGTGGAAGAACTGTAATGGGCTTGCCCGACACCCATTCCCAATTCTTTTTTATTTTGCCAGCCTTTGCTATGGAGGCTGGATAAGCAACATTTTCAGTTTCCTTATATTTTTTGCATATGAGGATAGCTGTGGAACAAAGATCTGGCCAATGTGACATAAGCTTGAGTTTGTCAAGGAATTATTAGGAAAGTGTTTTTGTTTTTTTTTTTTCCTGCTATATATACTGTCTCACTTCTGCTTTATTCTATCTCTTTGAATGTGGATGTGATAGCTGGCGCTTTTGCAGCCATATTGCTGCCATCAGAGAACAGGCAAGAGAATCATAGAAACTTCAGCCAAGATGTCATTGAACAACTAAAACATGCCAACAAAAGCTACCTCCTAACGTTATGAAAAACAAAATAAAATTATATATTTTTCAGCTACTCTGTTTTATATTAACTTCAGAAAAAAGCCATTTCTAACTGATACAGGTAGAGTTATAAATTTGACAATCATCAGCATATGGATGATAATTGGAGCCAGGTGTCAGAAAAAAAAGGCCCAGAACAGGCATTAATGAACTCCAACAGTTGAAGTCTAGTTAAAGAAAAAGGAGCAAGAACAGAAGCTGAAGAATAATATCCAAAAAGGCAGGGAGAAAACCAGGAGAGTGTGTAAAACAAGGACACTGATGGAATAGGGTCTTATAAAAATGAATGAAGGGGGAATCCCAAGATGGCCGAATAACAGGCAGCTCTGGAAAGCAGTTCCCAGCGAGAGAGACACAGAAGGCAAGTGGTCTCCACAATTCCAAACGAGGCACCAGGTTCATTTTGTGGGACAGGTTGGACAGTGGGTATAAACAAAATAGGGCAAGTTGGGGCAAGGTAGGGCACTGGCCCACCCAGGTGGTGCATGCAACTGACTGGAGGACCAGGGGATCTCCCACCCTGGGACTTTGGTTCGGATACAGCACTCCACCCAAGCCCTCTACAACCCACATAACAGGAGATCTTCACTGGGCTGAAAAGCCTCAGTGAGCTGCCTGAGCATGACAGAACAGCAACTTCAGCTGGAGGCACTGGGGCTGTCAGCATAGATCTAGGTGGAAGGACTGGCTGACGCTAAAGCCAGAAAGCCAGCTGGATGGAGCCATCCGCCCCCCATAAAGAAGGGAAACTGAAAACAGGGAAACAGCCTATAAGGCAGGACACGTCCCCCCACCCTGCACAAAGCCCACTGAATCGATGGCAGCCCAGCGGTGCCTCTGCAGGCAGACAAAGGAGACCCTGCCTCCCCAAGCAGCTACCTAAGATCAAAACTATATAAATTCAACAGCCCTTTATGCTAAAAACCCTAAATAAGCTAGGTATTGACGGAACGTATCTCAAAATAATAAAAGCTATTTACGACAACCAACAGCCAATATCATACTGAATGGGCAAAAACTGTAAGCATTCTCTCTGAATCTGGTACAAGACAAGGTTCCTCCTCACACTACTCCTATTCAATATAATACTGGAAGTTCTAGCCAGAGCAATCAGGCAAGAAAAAGAAATGAGGGGTGTTCAATTAGGAAAACAGGAAACCAAATTGTCTCTGTTTGCAGATGACATGGTTGTATATTTAGAAGACCCCATCATCTCAGCCCAAAATCTCCTTAAACTGATAAGCAACTTCACCAAAGTCTCAGGATACAAAATCAATGTGCAGAAATCACAAGCATTCCTATACACCAATAATAGACTTAAAGAGAGCCAAATCAAGAATGAATTGCAATTCACAATTGCTACCAAGAGAATAAAACACCTAGGAATACAACTAACAAAGGATGTAAAGGACCTCTTCAAGGAGAACTACAAACCACTGCTCAAGGAAATCAGAGAGGACACAAACAGATGGAAAAACATTCCATGCTCATGGTTGGAAAGAATCAACATCATGAAAATGGCCATACTGCCCAAAGTAATTTATAGATACAACACTATCCCCATCGAACTACCAATGACCTTCTTCACAGAACTGGAAAAAACCACCTTGAACTTCATATGGAACCAAGAGAGAGCCCACATAGCCAAGACAATCCTAAGCAAAAAGAACAAAGCTGGAGGCATCACACTGCCTGACTTCAAACTATACTAAAAGGCCACAGTAATCAGCACAGTGTGGTACTGGTACCAAAACAGAGACATAGACCAATGGAACAGAACAGAGGCCTCAGAACCAACACCACACATCTATAATCATCCAATCTTTCGTAAACCTGACAAAAACAAGCAATGGGGAAAGGATTCCCTGTTTAATAAACGGTCTTGGGAAAACTGGCTAGCCATGTGCAGAAAGCAGAAACTGGACCCCTTCCTGACACCTTACACGAAAATTAACTCCAGATGGATTAAAGATCTAAATATAAGACCCAACACCATAAAATCCCTAGAAGAAAACCTAGGCAAAACCATTCAGGACATAGGCATAGGCAAGGACTTCATGGCTAAAACACCAGAAGAAATGGCAACAAAAGACAAAATAGACAAATGGGATCTCATTAAACTCCAGAGCTTCTATACAGTAAAGGAAACAATCATTAGAGCAAACCGGCCACCAATAGTAAGGGGAAATTTTTTTGCAATCTACCCATCTGACAAAGGGCTAATATGCAGAATCTACAAAGAACTAAAACAGATTTACAAGAAAAAAACAAACAAACCCATTCAAAATTTGGAGAAGGATATGAACAGACACTTTACAAAAAAAGACATCTATGAGGACAACAAACATATGAAAAAGTGCTCATCATCACTGGTCATTAGAGAAATGCAAATCAAAACGTTATTGAGATACTATCTCACACCAATTTGAATGGTGATCATTAAAAAATCCGGAGATAACAGTTGCTGGAGAGAATGTGGCGAAAAAGGAGCAGTTTTATACTGTTGGTGGGAGTGTAAATTAGTGCAACCATTGTGGAAGACAGTGTGGTAATTCCTCAAGGACCTAGAAATAGAAATACTATTTGACCCAGCAATCCCATTACTGGGTATATACCCAAAGAATTAGAAATTATTCTATTATAAAGACACATGAACACATGTGTTCATTGCAGCACTGTTTACAATAGCAAAGACCAGGAACCAACCCAAACGTCCATCAACGTTAGCCTGGATAAAGAAAATGTGGCACATATACACCAAGGAATACTATGCAGTCACAAAAAACGATGAGTTCATGTCCTTTATAGGGACATGGATGAATCTGGAAACCATCATTGTCAGCAAACTGACACAAGAACAGAAAACCAAACACCACATGTTATCACTCATAGGTGGGTATCGAACAATTAGAATACATGGACACAGGGAGAGGAGCATCACATACTGGGGTCAGTTGGGGGGGTAAGGGGAGGGACAGTGGGTGTTGGGAGGGTGGGGAGGGATAATAAGGGGAGAAATACCAGATATAGGTGATGGAGGGATGAAGGTAGCAAACCACCTTGCCATGTATGTACCTATGCAACAATCCTGCATGATCTGCACAGGTACCCCAGAACCTAAAGTACAATTAAAAAAAAAAAAAAAGGAATGAATGGTCAATGGTGTCAGATGCAGCTGTTAGCTGAATCCTAAAGCATCTACTGGATTTGGTGACATAAAGGTCACTTGTGACTCTGGTGAAACTATTGGAATGCATTAAATAGGAAGGGTAGGCCAAGAAATGGAAACGTCATCTACAGATAACTCTTTTGGGTGTCAGGGAGAAAAAGAAGAAGGTAGCAGGGAGAAATTGAGTAGAGAGTTTTTTGTAGGTATTTCAAATGAAAGTCTGGAGGAAGTTTGAAAATATGTAGAAAGGAACAGCTAGGCCAGATAAAGAGAAGAAAAAAAGGTTACTGATAACATGAGATTCCCAGGAAGGTGGAATCAATTGGCTATCACAGCACAGGTAAAAGGATTGGTGTTGAATGTTAAAAATATGAGACTCAGAGAGGCAGATTAAATCTGATGAATAAGATAACCTAAATATAGCCAGTTTATGTAGGAGGTGAGCACTGTTGCTTGCTGGATATTTTGATTATATAATTTGCAGTGTAAACTACAGGGGCCTCTGTAGAAATGTGGAGAATTCCTATGGTGATTTTGAGGTACACAGGACAAAGACAGCAAACCTGCTCTGCAGTTGCCCCATAAGCAACTTTGATTTTCAGGGTGTATGTATCACACTATAGTGTCTAACTCTCAATCTACTTTGGTCGGTATATTGCATTCTAGTATATAGTAGCCAATCTTACTTTGGGATATATAGCAGTCTAGAATCTAGTTCTCTGTCTTGGTGAATGAAATGGTTAATTTTATGTGTCAGCTTTGATATGCTACAGTCTCTAGTTATTCAATCAAACACTAATCTGAGTATTGTTATGAAGACATTTTATAGATGTAATTAAATGTCATTGTCAGTCAAGTTTAAGTGAGTGAGATTATCCTAGATCATCTAGGGAGGCCTGATTTTATCAGTTGAAAGGCCTTAAGAGAAGAGCTGAGGTATCCCTGGGTAAAGAAGAAATTCTGTCTATGAGCAGCAGCTTTGGCTCATGGCTAAGAGTCCCAGCTTGCCCTTCCTGACAACTGGCCCTGAGGATTTCAGACTTGCCTAGCCAGTCCCCACAATAGTGGAAACCAATTTCTTGTAACAAATCACTTAATATATATTTCCTTCTGGTTCTCTTTCTCTGGGTGAATGCTGGGCTGATACAGTGGGCATATCATGGTGAAAGATCTAGCCCTCAGCCAGCTCATTTGTTAAAATACCAAGGGTGGTTCTGACCCTCAAGGTTAGAAACCTGAAAAGGCTAATGAAAACACCAAGAATACCTGTGTACAGTAAGAAAGTTAGATTCCAAATACCAGAAATACTCCAAGTTCATGTGATTGGCACACTCAGATGATTTGTGGAATCAAATGTGGAGGTAGGGGCAGGTGAATACTGAACTGCATCAGGCTAAGAGATCCGATCCATCAGGCTCCATATTGCCATGGAGCCTCTCCCTTGCCAAGAGAACCTGAAGTACTGAAAGTTTCTTTGCTAAACCTCTCTCCCTGAGGGAATGCTGTGATGGTCATGAAAAATATTTGCCTACCTGATTTGATTGTTTCTAAACTTACATGGTTAAGTAATTCCTTTTATAGATACACTAGTTTCTTTCTTTTCTTTTCTTTTTTTTTTTTTTTTTTTTTTTTTTTTAT
>NW_022436985.1:13660371-13735086 GCF_009761245.1 Sapajus apella | reverse complement strand
TTTGAGATGGAGTCTCACTCTGTCACCCAGGCTGGAGTGCAGTGGCACAATCTCAGCTCACTGCAACCTCCGCCTCCTGGGTTCAAGCGATTCTCCTGCTTCAGCCTCCTGAGTAGTTGGGACTACAGGTGCCTGCCACCACACCCAGCTAATTTTTGTATTTTTACTAGAGATGGAGTTTCACCATATTGGCCAGGCTGATCTTGAACTCCTGACCTTGTGATCTGCCCACCTCAGCCTCCCAAAGTTCTGGGATTACAGGTGTGAGTCACCGTGCCCAGCCTACACTACTTTCTTTACCTGTGTTGATGCTGATATATTCAATCCAGTTGCCCAAAAGCCTCACAGGCTTAGGCATCTTTCTACTTCCTCCCATGATCCTCCCATAGCTCTGCTCTAATCCCACTCTGTATTGATGTTACACACTGGCTTTCAGAGGGTGGTACCTTTTTCCTATTTCTTGAAAGCCCACCAAAAGCTTTTGTGAAATCAGACAAAGGGGTTGTGGGTGATTGGAGGAATATGCATTCATGGTCCAGAAGGTGGCTCTTAGACTAGCTATTGTTAATCTTCTGGAAACTAGTTAGATTCTATCATACAATCCAAATACCTTCTACTTTCAAGTTTTTCCTGCCAAATCAAAGTGTTTGCAAACTGCCAATATCTTTCCTAAAGGCTTTGCAAATTGCCAATATCTTTCCTAAAGTCTTTGCATACATTTATTTCTACAATCCTTGTAACAAAGTAGAAGCACCTTGAGAGGAAGCCATTGCTATTACTGCACTATGGAAGGAAAACCAAGGCTCAGAACTTTAGCAAGTTATCCAGTGTCACATACCAGTAAGATGTAGAGCTGGGGTTTGAGTCTGGACCAATCTGACCCCACACCATGGGCTCTCCACCACAACACTATAAATATCCCTCTTTCTTTCATAATTAGATACCTCTATGTGAAGGTAATGTGGAGTCAATAAATTGTTTTTTAACCCCAAACCAGATTTCCTCCTAGAGACCTTTCTAATCTGCTAAGCACATAGTACCTAAACATGGTTCAATCATCTTTTCATTTCTGATCTCTTATTTTCCACTACATGATTATGTGATGTTAAATCTACCCTTTCCCCCCTTTGTTTGGCCCAGGTGTGTTCTAATTTCTTATTTATTTATTTATTTTTTTTTTATTGCAATTTAGGTTTGGGGGTACATGTGAAGAACATGCAAGATAGTTGCATAGGTACACACATGGCAGTGTGATTTGCTGCCTTCCTCCCCTTCATATAGAAATGCCCCTATATCTGGCATTTCTCCCACATGCTATCTCTCCCCAACTCCCCACCCCACACTGTCTCTCCTGTATTTCCCCCCAACAGACCCCAGTGTGTAGTGCTCCCCTCCCTGTGTCCATGTGTTCTAATTTCTTAACCTCCTCTTTCTATTCTGATTCCTTATTCATTAGACTATAAAGTCAAAGGATAGTAAGTGATGCTTTAAGTTTTGAATCATTCATCAGGATGATGAATGTTTTAATTTAGAAAAAAACACATTTTTTAGTTGATGTTGCACTTTAGAAACCACTTTACAATTATAAAGCACATTTATTCTATTAAAGACTTTTCAGGGCCGGGCGCGGTGGCTCACGCCTGTAATCCCAGCACTTTGGGAGGCCGAGGCGGGTGGATCACGAGGTCAAGAGATCGAGACCATCCTGGTCAACATGGTGAAACCCCGTCTCTACTAAAATTACAAAAAATTAGCTGGGCATGGTGGCGCGTGCCTGTAATCCCAGCTACTCAGGAGGCTGAGGCAGGAGAATTGCCTGAACCCAGGAGGCAGAGGTTGTGGTGAGCCGAGATTGCGCCATTGCACTCCAGCCTGGGTAACAAGAGCAAAACTCCGACTCAAAAAAAAAAAAAAAAAAAAAAGACTTTTCATATACATTATATACCTTATTTCATTTGATCCTACCTTAGGAGCTCAGTAAGATAAATACTCTCATTTTGCAGACAAGAAAAATTCAAATAGAAAGCTTAAGTAACATCATTTTTGGCAAAATAGATTACATATATGTTACATAGTGTTCATTCACTGAGTTTATAGAATGAACACAGGAAAGTTTAACAGAGATATCAAGTTATCCAGTACGGTCACACAAAGGTGACAACAAACAAATAAAATAAGTGTGAACAGTTCCTGAAAGAAAAATACCAACTCTCCAGTTAGACCAATCTGAGCTTCATTTAACCAGATTATGCTGCCCTGCCCCCAAATTTCTATACTTAGATTACGTCACTTGCCCTTAATTCTTGAATGATTCTATACACTTTTGTCGAGGGAGACACAGAAAGAGAATTATACATAGATTTTTCAGAAAGTAGCTAGAAAATGTCACCAAGTAAAGGTATGCTTTGAAATTCCATATGCATTTCATTTTCTTCTTCATTTTCCTTTCTTCTCCCTTCCTGCCTAACTAACCCCCATTGCTCCACACACATTCATACCCACTCTCTCTCACACACATCAGCATGCTCCATAAATAACTCAGCGACGGTACAAGCACTAAAGGATATTAGAACAGCTCATTGGCTTCTTGGGCATGCTCTCCTCTCCTTGCCATTGAGTTTTCTTTGCCAATGAATAGAAAAGACATTTATTTTTTCCTAAGACTAACCTATTGAGGGCATTAATTTAAAACATCACTTAGGACACCAACAGTCTAGGAGAACTTCGTACAAGCACTAACCTCAAAAACATTCAGATTTGGAACCAACACTTTTGAAGTAACCTCTGACTGAAATGGAATGCTTAGGTGGTGCTTTCCAAGCCTGTGGCACAGCGCTCTGCCCAGATAGATGTCGGTGTGAGTGCATCTCTGTGCTGAAATGTGTCTTTGTGTGCCTGTGCACATCCTATTTTCTTGGTTTCTATATGGATGGCATTATAGGGATCACAAAGCTACTTAACTTATTGCAACCCATTTCCCCCCCGCCTTTTTTTTTTTAGATGGAGTCTCAGTTACCCAGGCTGGAGTGTACAGTGGTGCGATCTCGGCTCACTGCAGCCTCTGCCTCCTGGGTTCAAGGAATTCTCCTGCCTCAGCTTCCTGAGTAGCTGAGACTACAGGCACGTGCCGCCACGCCAGGCTAATTTTTGTATTTTTGGTAGAGATGGGGTTTCACCATGTTGGCCAGGATGGTGTCGATCTCCTGACCTCATGATCCACCTGCCTCGGCCTCCCAAAGTGCTGGGATTGCAGTCCTCAGTGACTGTGCCCCACCAAACCACTCTCTTAAAACTACTTCTACCACAAATTTTTAGGTCACTTGATTTTGGAAATTCTTTTAAAAAAAGAGGAAGAAGAAAAAGGAAAAGAAGAAGAAACAAGGAAAGAAAAGAATAATGAAAGGGAGGTCAACACCACTTCGATTTGATCAGGATATCTAACCTTTAAAAAAAAAAAGTTCAAACCCAAAACCCAACAACCAAGAAAAGCTCCAACGAAACAATAGATATTTTAAGCTGAAAGTGTTCCAGATCCCTCTGACAAAGAGCCTCCCGAGGATTACAATGCAGTCAATGTTGCTTTAATTAAATTTAATGCTGTGTGAAATGCACTCCAAGAAACTTTGATGAATGACTGGGGCAATTCACAGAGCTCACTAAAGGGCATCCAGCCCTTGCCGGGGTGTCAAGCCACGATGAATTGGTTAGTACAGGCATGTTTATAGACTGCCTCGGGAACCTCGTATCTGTGTGGTAATGTCAGAGATAATGTTATGATTCGCTGGACCTGAGGGGGCTTTGATGACACGGTTAATGAGATGTCCCAGAGAGCACCCCTGCAGGTTGTGCTCGGACCTCCCACATCAAACGGGCAGCCTTGCCCCTCCAGAGCTGCTGCCCTCCAAATCCCTCAGCTGGGCTTTTCTTTCCTTAGGGTCTTTCTCTCTCTTTTCTTTCTTTTTTTTTTTAATTCTTAGTCTACATTCACTTTGTCTGGCTGCTGAAATTCAAAAGTTGTTAGTTTTTAATTTGCCTTCTTGTTGACCTGACAGTGAACAAAAGGCTTTCTGGGATTGTGTGGAAACTAGGAGAGAAAAGAAAAGGATGCTGGGGAAAGGATAAAGAAAAAAGAAAAAGGACTCATGGCCAAGAGAAGCAACAACAACAACAAAAGTTCCCTGTAGACTTTGGTAGTAAAATGTTGCCATATTATTGGAGAATGTGATTTTTTAAACCTCAGATTTTATTTGCTTTACTGATAACTAAAAGAAAAAATATTCAGAAAATCAATTGATAAAAATTAGCCAAAACAAGCACATAAGCAGGCAATTCACTCATGATTGTAAAGGATGCTGTTGTGTTTTTAACAATTTTTCTCCTCATTATAATCTGCGGATAGGAAGAAATCCTCCTGGGAATTGAAGAAAGTAATGGTAGCTGGTAAATAAACATGCTTGGAATATATCTATCTTTGCCAAAAGTCCCTAGACAGGAAATGAACAGACAGTATTACCTCATTAAAGAGAATATGCATAGAAGGCGAAACAGAACTATATCAAATAACCCTTCCTGAGAAAGAAAATTGTTTTGTTTATTTTATACTTTAAAGACATTCTAAAATATTTGCCTATCTAAATGTAGCCAAATATCTCCTCCTTAGGGAGAAAGCAGACTGTATTATTAATACTTTATTATTTTTTCATAGAGGAAGACAGGGAAACTATAACTCTCACCATTACATGTCCTAAATATGCTTGCCACTACCATTTTTCTTGTTTCTAAAGAATTACTTGAAACTGCATAGGGAAAACAAGCAATAAAGTATTTCCCTTTTTTCCATGGCATTCTTTAAAAAAAATAACTACTATTGAAATCATATTAATTTTTTGTTGCTGAAGGATAAGTGAACTATCTAGGTAGATAGTTTCTTATGGTACATGACATATATTTAAAAATATACTTGCTTGCCTAATAGCAAAAATATAATGAATGAAGTTGAAATTGGAGCACAGGCACAAAAGTGCTACACATGGTTTGGTTGGTTGTTTCCTAAAGAGAACAAAAATAAGCAAGGAGGTAATCTATTTTAAAATAAGCCTAGCTCCAAGATAGTCTAGCTCCAAGACAGTGTGACAAAATAACCTTTGTACTCATTAAGGATCAATTAGTGCTTCTGCTAACTGGACTGTTGCCCACAATTATAAAGGACAGAGAATCTCAGAAAGCTGGATGAGAAGTTTATTTCTTGGTCATAGGTTGGAAAGGGTAGCTTTATAGGTGAGAGGGTATTATTAATAACATCAAAGCTGAAGTATGGGTTGATGAATGAACACAGTAACCAATTGCATGTTGCTTTAGTAAAGAATGATTTCAAAATATTAAATTGTTCCTTAACGGGGAGAGGAAAAATTAAGTAATTGAAAATGAGGGATATTTAATAGAAGAAATGGAGGTTAATATGATGCCTCTCTTACATAAAAAGCAGCCTATTAGAAGGTCTTTATGAAATATATTTGCTTTTTATAGATCTATGCCAGGCTCAAAGCCCTGACAACAGACAAACTACCTGTGTGTAGCACAAGTGTCAGGCAGAACTCTTTCTATGAAAGTGATGGAAATCTCTATTTGACTTTGTTTAAACCAACTTTTAAGAAAAGAAATATATTGGCTTATATAATAGTAAGTCTAGAGAGGCAGACGAACTTTCAGGTAGATCTAAATTCAGATTCCAAACAGTATCCACAGGACTAGATTGCTTTCTACTCTCCTCTAGATATTATTTTGATTTCATTTTCAGCTCCCCATGATGACCAGATAGCTGCAGTTGTTCCAGCCTGATATTCTTTCAGGGTCCAACCTGGATAAGACAGACTTGAGGTTTGCCCTGACTTCATGGACTTAGGTCATGTGCCCAGACCTGGACTTACTGCCATCACCAAAAAAATTTGCTGCGTTAATTTGCTAATGGTTAGGTCACGTGTACCACTCCTGAAACTGGGGGTAGCATCCCACATAGACCACAAGAACTGAAAGTAGGCGAGTGCATACCCGAATTTAAAATTATAATCTGCTACTAGAATGAGAGAATTCTAGTACTGTATTCCTGGATGATGAAGAGACAAACAAAAATTCCCCAAACCTGTCCTATCTCATTATTTCTGTAGTATGTATTTCTACAATTTCACTCTTTCTGTGATTTGAGAAACCTACCAATATAGGCTTGGGCTGATCGTAATAAGGGGTAAGAGACAATATTTCCTTAAAATGGGGCTAGGAGGGAGGGCAAATTATCTAATACGTTTCATACCTAAGTACAGTTAAGCAAGTCATTCATCTGGTTATGAAGGGCAGCTTCAAAAGTGCGTTACAAAGCAACAGGTAGTAGTAAGAAAACTAGCTTTAGGTCATAAGCTAGTTTCTGTCATTTTTTGCATTTTCTTTGGAATTTGGGGCAGTTAGAGCCACAAGGAAGAAGTCAGTAATCAGGCCTGGGTCGTGCTAGAGCAGGCAGACAGCTGGATTGAGAGAGGAGGAAGAGTGCAGCCAGCCAAGTGGCAGAGCACCAGCACAGTTACATTTCCAATGCACCATAAAATGACTCTATAATGCAGCATAGACCAAAGCTGAATGCAAGAAGAGATCACAGGTGGATGGAGCCAGGTGAAACCAAGCCATATCGCACTGCATGAGGAAAGAACATACACTGTAAATATCTTAAAGTATGTACCACGAACCCACAGAGTTCAAGACTTTTTAAAATCTAGACTGAGACGAGGAAGGCCTTTACTCTAGAAAATGAGTCCTCGTAAGTTGCAAAAAAAAAAAAAAAAAGGTTAAGAAACACTTAACAGTGATTAGATGGAAGGTGTTGATCTGTGTCTAGATATTGTACTCATTTATATCTAGCTTCAAGTAGTACTTTTATAAATGTTAATACATAATAAGATAATAATAATTTGTTAAAATGTTAACACCTGTGAACCATAGTGGGTTTTTTTAAAAACTGTCATTTGCTAGAGTATGTTTATTCATCTCATACCTCTCTCTGGTACCAGGTACATAATTTCAGGCATGGTACCACAAGTAAACTAAATAACCTCATGGGAACAGGCATCACATATTTAGTGCTGATACAATAACTGTAGGTTTATCCAGTATACTACCAGTTTTGACTGCCTTGTTTTGTTTCTTAATCATTCTAAGTCCACAGTCTGAGCAGATTTACATTTTCTGTTTTAATACCAAACCTTTTATTTTTCAGAATAATAATAAAGACCTTCAATATTTAATAATTACATATTCTTATGTAAGAATTATTATAATTAAATGAGGCAGCAAATATTCAATTGCAAATCACTAAACACTAAGGAGAGAGTCACTTGGCAAGTGACAGACTGGCCAGTTGCCCAGGCTTCAATATGAGAGGTCTTCCTGAATTTGTAGGTTGGTGGATAACATAGGCCTGATAAATTCTATAAATTACCTCCATCATTTGTCTGCAGTCTCATGAAGGCACAAACTTATATTATCTTTTTATTTTTCTCAAAACTGGGAAGCTGGGGAGAGATAGCAAGGGGAGAAATGCCAGATGTAGGTGATGGGGAGGAAGGCAGCAAATCACACTGCCACGTGTGTTCCTATGCAACAATTTTGCATGTTCTTCACATGTACCCCAAAATGTAAAATGCAATAAAATAAATAAATGGGAAAAAAAAAAAAACTGATCATCATAAAATATAAACATTGAGAGCATTGAGTAAAAATAAACTTTACTTAAAAAACAGGAAGATGAGAATGTATGGTTCCTGAAAATAGGTGTTTTGGCATGTGATTTCAAAAATGTAGTAATCTCTTGGCCATCTTAAATTGGTACCGAGCTTTCATTTGATTTTAAAGAAAAGTAAGGATGATCAGCAGGATTGCTGAGTATTTACTGAACCTCTTTTCAGTTTACTTACATAGAACTCCACAGTCAGACGTTTCTCCCAAGTCTTTACAATCGGCCAAGTTGCTGTTTCTAACTCAAGACAACTACATCTCTAGAGTTTTGATTTCTTAATTCCTCTGCTATGTAATAATAATTAAAAAAACACCTTCAAAGATTTCTCATCATCTATCATCCTCCACAGCAAACACTGAGATTTCTCTACCATCAGGACCCAAACTTCCTTTCTAGTTGCATTTTTCCATGCCCCCTGCACGTTCTTTGTATGGCAGTTTGCCTGGTACCTGTGCTGTTGCTCGCATTGTTAGTGCCATCTGGACGTCCTTCCTTTGACTTCTGTACCTGCCCAAATAACTCAACTGTGGCTCTCCTAAGGACAGTCCACATTATCTCTGGCCATGAAGTCTCTCAAATGAGCAAAATGAAATCATCCTATTTGATTCAGTTAATAATCAAGGTTAATACACTTGATTTCCCCACAATTTTTTTTTCTTCAAACAGAATCCCCTTAATTTAGAGTTCCAAATTTATGCTACTTTTACATGTCATTAGGGTTATGCTGCTTCTAATGCTGGCACAGACAAAATCAAGTTTAATTTCATTCTTAGATCTTAATGATTTCTAATAATGACTTTGTCATGAAAAGGTATATTGTTCAAACGGGATTGTGTAATTCTAGTTCACACAGAATGAGCAAAATATAGGAAGTCTAAACATACATTTAAGGGCATCAAATTGTGAAAGACAGAATGAGTAGTGAATTAAGTCTCTATGAGGAAACGAGGGATCTCTTAAAAGATCTTGAATATCAAAGGGAAGTGAAATTAGATTACTCCCCAGAAACGTGCATACAGATTAGCTTTTTCTCTGAATTCTCTGAGTATGATGTAGCTCTAGAGGGCCTAGAGCAGTGCTTGACACATAAAAGCTACACAGTAAATTCTTGTTGACTGAGTTACAATGAGCTCAGAAAGTGAAGAACCCCAAGGTTTGGGCTATGGAGGGAGTAAACCAGGAAGATCTCATGACGTGTGATTCCAAGGAACCCTCCGCAGAAAAATACCTGCCCTACCTGCAATTCCACTGGAGTTGCCTCCTAAAAACATTCCATATCCTTTCTCTATGTGTCCCACACCTCCCAGCATGATATTGATCAACCAAATGTGTGGGTATCTAACATGGAGTCTCTCTATTCTTAAGGGTATATAATAAGTGCTTAGATTTATTAACATATCTTTTTGAGTCTTAAGAATTGTTGCATCCCAAGAGTGCCCTAATGAAAGTCACGTAGCTTTGGGAGGCCTAAAATTTTAAACTATCTTCATATATCTCTTCAATGGGGAGGAGGAAATGATATTTGTCATTGCCAGCTATAAGCAGAGCTCCCCTGGAAATAAGGCACAAGACAGTCACCTTATGAGGACTTCATGAGGGAAGAAGAGGGGCACTCTAGGCCTCTCTGACTGGTGGTTACAGAAAGCCACAATAATGGAAGAGAGCATGTTAGCATCAAGAGCTCACTTTCCTCCCTCCTAGCTTTCTTTTTGCCCACCATTGCTTTACCTTCTTTTCCTGCTTCGGGGATTACAAAGTAGCATAAGGAAAAATCTTTGTGATGGATATCTTTCCTTTGCTATTTCTTGGTTCCATTGTTTGCTCTGCTTTGTAACCTGGGAAGGCAGCTCTGTGAATAGAATCCCTTGCCCTCTAGCTTCTGTTGGGTGGCCTACCAGGAAACATGAGTAGCAAATCAGAAGAAGAAAAGACAACGAGGAATGACTGTTTCTTTTCCTGGCTCCCATTTTGGGGTTTGTTGAGGGTGGACCTACACCAAAGCCTTAGAGTCCCTGACACTTGGCTTCTTGTTTTACTTCCCTCTCATTCTCCCCCTGCCCTCCCCTTCTTTCTCCCTCCCCCCGCCTTTCTTCTGGTAAGTGCTTTCCTCCCCTGCCCTTCAGACCTTGGGATGTAAGTACCTCTTACACTGATATAGCCCCATAATACAGCATTATTCCTTGTGGTTTTTCCAAATTCTTCTCCACATATCTGTAAATACGCCTTTTATTAAGCTTACACCAAATGATCTAATCTAGGTGCACCATTTGCTTCTTGCTGGGACCCTCTCTGATACAACCCCTTATCCTACAGGAAAACTTACCGTGATGTCCTGTGCATTCCCAAAGAGGTAAATATCTGATTTGGGAGATCCTCATATGAAAGATCTATTTAAAAATGGAATTCTATTAAAAAGGGACATGGGTTTCTTGTTACCTCTTATCAAACTATTACTAAATATTTCTCTCCAAATAAATCCTTTTTTTTTTTTGATGCCTACCAAAGGCTCCAAGTCAGTGTCTTATGGAGGGTAGTTCTGAAGAGCCAAGACATTATTCTTTGGCCTGCCTGGCTCCTCACATTTAAAAGGAAGAAATTAGGTGATACCAAGTTAAATGACTTTAATAAACTCAGTGTTTCCAGTGCTGGAATGGTGTGTGACTTTTGGAGAAGGGCAGGATGTAAATTCTATTTCTCTAGAAGGACTCACTGTTTCATTGTCTTCTTCATGTAACAGGTATGAGCCCAGCAAAAGACTTTGGGCAGAGTAAAAGGAGGTTGGATATAGTGGAAGAGCTTCTAAAACAGCAGAGACAAACAGGACAGTATTCATTGGGGCATAAGTAATCATATCTCAAAATGTAGCTAGATAAACTGGCAGCTGAGCTCATGCCTAGTCCACAGGAAGTCAAAACCAAGAGAAATGTACCATTACAGGACTCACATTTTGACTACAGTTTGATCAAATTATAATTTTTCTCCCCCAAAGACAGAGTAGATTGACTGTCTGAACTTCCATTTAACGTTTAAAATACCTAATCCTCCAAATCCTATAAGAGGATCTTCCAACTGTGAGGTCCTGACAATGGGCTAAGTCAGCAGCCAACAGAGACCCTTCAGAGCTTTCAGCCGAAGCCAAGAGGAAGCAAAAGCCTTGTTAGTAGAGATTCACTCACTCATAGCTCCCTAAATGGCCCTGGCTTTGTACTGACATTGCCCAAGTTCTCAGGTTCAGATTTGTTAGGCTTATTTTGAAACGATTTTGCTCCGGTGTAATGATTTCCCACAGGGCTTCTGGACTGGGACCATCTGGATTCAAGTGCCAAAGTCATTTGCCACTGTGTGACACTAGGCAGGTCACTTACCCTCCTGTTTTCTCAGTTTTCTTAGCTGTAAATAGGATAATCATAATGCCTATTTCTTGGAATTGTCATAAAAATTAGATTATCTTTGTACATCAGCAGTCTTAAAACTCATTGAAAGTTATGAAACTAGCTAATACATGAAATGCATTTAGAGTTGAGCCTGGCACATAATAAATTTTCAATAAATGTGAACTACCATCATCATTGTATAAAGTGTTTAGCATTTTTAAAGTATTTATAAGTGTGAGATTTTTGTTTATAGATTTTGCTATTCTAGAAATACTGTGTTCAGCAGTGATTTTCAGAATAACTTTTTCCCCTAAGTCTTTCTTTTTAAATGAGCGTGTGTGCTTAGTTAGCAACAATGCACTATTGATTGAAAATCTTGACTATAACTCTGTTTTCTTTTTTCTGGATAAAATGTTTTGCTCAACTCCTGATTTTTCAAAAGGAGAAAATGAAGTCATCATAAAAGAGATGTGTGTGGAATAGATTTCCCAATAAAACTATTTGCATATGCTGCTTCATGTCCTTCTTCTTTTTCTAGAGCATGGGCTTTTGGCAGAATGCCAGTAATTCAAATGATGAGTATTTCCAAACAGATCTCTATATAGTACATATGGAATATACCAAGTTAAAAAGTTGCCAAAATTTTAGAATTCTAATAAATTTTAGTTCATTTATTCAAAAGACTGAATGAATTATACTTGCCATTATTTCCTTCATCCAATATCCTTGTCCATGACAGACATTGCTAATCAATTGCTATAATTATTCATGCAGTCTTGGTTGCAGCTTCAGAGTTCTTCTCAATGAGGCACAGAGTAACTGCTTCTAATGAATAATAAGATAAAACATAACAGACAAAATATAATATAGCCTTAATATATTTCTTTGTATTACAGATAAAAAAGAAAGATTAAGTGGCTCAAAAATACCACACACCTAAATAGTAGCAGAGTTAGATCTACTATTCAGTATTTCCTGATCTGGGGATTCACATTTGCACCATAGTAAATGAAAATCTGCTTAAGAACTAATTTCACAAGACACTCCAATGATATTTCTATCTTGCAGAATGTATTGCATAAAAAAAGAAGATTTATTCACATCTCATGTGAAGTTTGCTTTGGGTTTTTTCTCCACAGGAGCATCTGGAGTGGCTTAAAAATCTCTAATTTTACTCACTTCATATCCTATTTCAGCTTTCATGAAAAATTAGCCAGATCCTTGGCAATTCATAGGAAGATTTGCTCTGTGTCAGAAGCAAAGTTGAACTGATGAGCCAGCGATGTCTTTGTTCTTCAGTGTTGCCAGTGAGATAACTATTTCACATTAGATGGGCTCTCTGAGCTTACCTGCCCTGCCATGTGGCAGAGTCCTCTTGGGAAATCTCCTCCACCCAGCAAGTCTCTCTACCCGGTGGTTAAATTTTCACTTGGCTACCTTGAAAGGTCTAGCCAGTGTTATGTCTGCTGTTGCCTCAGGGTTCATTTTCAGGGAATGTTTCCTTAATTAGCAGATGACAGGTAGATGAAACATCAATCTGAAAAAAGTTAAACTGGCTCTCTAGCAAGAAAACCAGCCAGTGTCAGGAAGGAGCAATATTAGAAGTTGTGTATTCTCAGGTTTAACGCAGAAAATGGCTCTGAAGGCTGGAGAGAAAGGCAAATGCTACCCTATGTGAGGCAGATTCCCATTGATCCTTGCTATGAACAATGGCATCCCTTTCCCCGACATCTCCCAATACCAGGCCTGATGTTGGAGTATGGGAAAGGGGGTTGGATAGGGGTGTCAAATTTTCCCTGAGCCTTTTTGCCACGCTTGTGTATTGAATTCAGTTTGACTTAAACTTGAAGATACTCAGTCACACTAAAGCCAATATTCCTTGCCCCACCTCCTCCAGATTGGTGTGTGCACTTTACCTAACTCTATTAGATTGTCTCTGTGGACACTCAAAAGTTCTGCCTGGAAGATTCTTACTGATACTCCTAAGAGTTTTTATTGAAATAGCAAAGATGTAGTGGAGTGAGAATTAAATGGCAGTTCAGAGTAAAAATATTTGCCATACCTATGCCCGCCCTCCTTACTGAGGTGGTTGTCAATAACATTAATCATCGTACCTTGCATTCTCTGAGTTTTACCATGTTCAAGGGACTCCAACTAAATGATCTCATTTGATCCGTTATGCTCTGCATCTGAGAAGATAGCCATTGCTTATGAACTAACCTTTAGAGGGAAAAATTGAAAGCAAAACGTTCAGAAAGAATAACATTGAAGAAGGAAAAAAATTAAGTATTATTTGAATTTGCCTCATATAGGCAAGAGAGTGAAGAGGGTTAATCAATGCTTATATAGAATTTGCTCCAAGAATGAATGTTAAAGATGATTCCCAAATATTCCTCTACTGGAGACTTCTATGGGATCCATGTTTTGAAAATAACTCAGAAAACTGCATTTATTGGAAAACAGTTTATTTTGTCCTAATTTTTATTAATAACAGCCATGCCTAATAATCAATTGGTACAATTCTGATTTACTATAAACAGACATCATAGAAATGTAGAATTTCCATTAGGTTATGAGGATAAGCTCAATAGTCCCTGGATTTCTATTTTGTGGTACCAAAGTGATTGATGCTAAAGTTTGAAAACTATTGATAAAGTCTAGCCTTCTCTCTCTCTCTCTTTTTTTCTTAGAAAACATATGAGCCATTAATTTTGTTTTATAAACTTTTGTTAAAACACACAAGAATAAGAAATGTTTTTGTTTCTTTGCCCCATCAGGGGGCAGTGATGGGGGCTCAGGAGTCAGCGCAGGACCTGATGACATTCACACCCACGGAAAGATGTGTGTCGGTCTGATGGGACCCAGCCCACTTTGATAACTGTTTGATGTAAATGTCATAATTCATCTTAATCAGCGCAGATCACAGAAAAATTTGGCAAAAAGTAATGGTCTTGGTCATGACAAGAAATAGAAGAACGTTCATTTCTGACCCTCTCCTCTCCTCTGGCCACTCTCAGAAGAGCCATGCGGATTTTAGAAGCTCCTAAGAGCTGCCTGAAGATTTGGGTGTCTTGGTGGGGGAAGTGTTGTGCCCACATTTGTCCCCCCAGCAACCCTGTTAGTCCATCAGATTTTATGTTTTAGAACCACAACTCAGGGAGAAAAAAAAAGAGAGAGATTTTTCTAATGTCACGTCAGCTTACAGTCAAAAAAGTAAAGTTTGTTTTGTGTTTCTCACATTACAATAAAGTTATAAAAGTGGAATGGGTTTGTCACCCAGAAAGGGGTAGATTCCCAGCAGAGAACTGACCCCCTGCTTCAGAAGATTGCTCCCATGAAGGGCCACTGTGTCCACTGCACTCCATGGGACATTCTTATCTCAACTTTGCTCCCATGACAGAGGCCTGAACAACACTGGAAGGAGGAGAGGAGGACCAGAGCAGACCACAATGTCTAGAAATGGTTTCAGCTTCCCTGCCTTGCCGCAGACCAGGCTGAGCCATCTGGCGGGGATTTTGGGGGCACTTGAGTGAGGTGGTGGAGGAAGGCTTGGGAGATCTGAGCGGGGTGCAGTCTCTCCTTGGATTGGGGACTTGGCTGGGACTGCCCTAGAGGTGTGGCGACTCCTCTCTGACCCATCAGCCCAATACTTCTTCATGCCGCCCCTGCCGCCCCTCCCCTAGACTTGGGGAATGAAGAGAGAAAAGCTGCCAAGAGTCATGAATTCTCCTTAATATTTATCAGCAAACAGGATGCTTGACACTAAGTGAATTTTGGTGCAGCCTCAGGCCAATCTTAGTCCTGGGAGTGGGCAGGGCTCCCAGAAGAAAGAGTAGTGGTTTCTAAGGCTGGAGAAGGGAGCTGGAGGCTCCTCCACTGGATCACGGTGAGAACAAAGGGAGCCTTTGGAGAAGCTATTCAGCCACTATAGTTAAGAGCTCCTGTTCTGATCCATATAGTTAAGAGCTCCTGTTCTGATCCAGGGAGACCTGGATTCAAGTCCTGACACAGCTACTTCCTAGGTTAATGGGGAGGAAGGGAGGATTAAATGAGATGATGCATGTCCACCTTAAGATAGTGCCTGGAAGTAAGGCAGAGCTTGAGACAGGACTTGGGAGATCATTCCTCCTGGATGTCACTCTGATGTGAGGGTTTACCCATCCTGTCCTTGCCAATCCCAAGCCTCGTTACTCTCACCCACATTATAACATCCACCCCACCTAACCGCCCAGTTCCTAGCCTCCCAGCCTCTGCAGAACTGCTGCATTCATTTTCTGGTAGCCCAGCTCCCTGCATGCCCCTTTCAGCAGGACCTCAGCCTGGTATTCCAGACCCTTACTCTCTCCTGCAGGCCCTCTCTCTCATTGTCTCTCTCCCACACCATTCTTGCTTGATTCTTGCTAGATTCTTTCTACCTCGAGGCCTTGGCTCAGGCTGTTCTTCGGAATGTGCGGTCTCACCTGCTCTACCAGCCAGAATTCTCCACTTTCTCAAATGCCTAGTGCATGGCTTCCCTTTTTCTAATGCTTTTCCTCCCCACTCCAGCCTCCCTCCAATTTCCTGTCACAGTTGCCAACCTGAGCTTGTTTTCTCGGGTGGAAAGCCTGCAGAGATCCTCACCCCGAATACCCACCCAAGTTCCTGAAGAAGGAGAGAGCGTTGGGGTTGGAGCAGGAAGGCATCTTCCCTCCCACAGCCCTCTATACCCTACCTGGCCCCAGTCAGTGATTACAGCATGTTACCAGAATGACTGGGGAATTGTTTCCAAGTCTTCCTCAGCCTCTGGAGAGGCGATATTGGAGAAGACGGGATGGCTGAGCAAGTGACAGCAGAGAGAGAGGGGCATTTGAGGTGGGGGCAGCAGGAGGAGGCGGAGGGAGAGGCCCCAAGTGCCGCGATTGGACCCAGCCTCACAGGACTCTGTCTGGACACCATGGCTGGGGCTAGGAGAGGAGAAGCACCAGGCTAGGGGAGAGGGAGCTGGGTTTAAGTAAGGCCTCAAGTCATCTCCAGAAAGCTGTGAAGGGGTGAAGTCAGGGGTTGGACATGGATGAAGGTGAAGACAGTTGCTTCAATATGAGAAAAGTTGTCCATGGCAGTAGAGGACTTTCCAGGGTCCCCCCAAGTCAAAGTCTCGTTATCCAGAGCAGGATATCAAGGGTGGCAATGGAATGTGGCCCTTAGCCCATGTTCTCAGGCCCTTCATCTTTTCCATTCCTGCTCTGGGACTAGCCCTGGCGTCATGTCTGCCTTTGCCATGACCACATGATCACCAGGCACTCTCGGAGGGAGTCAGGGGAGCCAGCGGAGCCCCCAAGCCCCAGCAGCTTGCTAGATAACTTCGTGCTTGGTGATGGTTGGCTGGGGGCTGGCAGAGAGGGGCTTGACGATCGTCTCGACAGCTCCTGACAGGAGTTTATAAGGCTCAGACCTTGAGCCACCTGGTGGTGAGGGCTGTGGGGTCTCAGTGGTGGCTGCCTGCCCCCTGGGCTGGGCCACTCACACATCTGTCTGTTGCTGAGATGAGTGGGCATCGTGTTGGCAACAGTGACATTGGTTCCCATGTGTTCCTGCATTAGGTGAGGGTGCAGGGGGTGGTGAGCATGGGGTGCATTGCTGGAGGACCCTCCCAACAGCATCTCCTGCAGCAGGTCGTCAATCTTGGCCATGCCAAGAGCTTGATGAACTGGATCTGCTCGATCATCTGCCAGGTGATGCTCTGCAGTGTGAGCTGGAGCAGCAGCTCGCTGAAGTGGCCACGTGAGCTGTACTGGCTGTCACTGATGTAGTCCTCCAAGCTCACCTGCCCCTGGGAACACAGCCTCTTGATCTTTCCTGGATCTCTCAGCCCCTTGGCATCTGGGTCAAAGAAGATGATGGCTTTGAGGTAGGCATACTCATTGTCATTGATCTGCAGCTCCTGGAAGGGCAGCACCAGCTCATTAAGGATGCTCATGGACACCGGGCTCATCTCCACCAGCACTGGGCAGTGCTGAGGGACCATGTAGCCATTGCCTAGGGGCAGCACATCCTTGAACACCATGGGTCGCTTGGTGGCTCCGAGCAGCAGGTGGTTGCCAGCATGGGCTCTGAGCAGGGCCACCTGGTCATCCAGGGGGAACTCGCAAAAAGCCGGGAATGTACTTGGCCCACTCAATGAGAGCCAGCAGCTGCTCCTTCACGGACACACACACATCTGTGATGCTGGCGATCTTCTTAGCTCGAATGTCCCCCTTGATCCCGGAGACGGGGGAGGTGATCTGTTGGGAAAGGACCTGGGCCTGCAGGAGCGAGTTGATGGAAGGCAGGCTGCTGTCCTCATAGCTTGAACTTCGAGTGCTGATCTGGCCCCACTCATTTTGGATGGCTTCCTTCCTCATGCCAGCCTGGAAGCCCTTCTTGAGCCTGTAGTAGTGGCACTGGTTCCTCTTGTCTTTGTCCACCATGCACTGTGGCTAAATCTGCAGGAGTACATGTGGTTCTTCCACAAGCTCCTCTGGAAGAAGCCCTTGCAGCCGTCATAGCTCTAGGCGCCGTGGTGTTTGCTTGTGGCCCGGTCCCCACAGATGGCACACAGGTCACTGACATCCAGGCTGTTGGGCGCCTTGAGCTTGGTGCCTTCTGATGGGGACGTGTCATAAGGACTCTCCACATGAATGAGCCAGAGGGGCACATTCACACTGACCATGGCCATATCCACCCGGCTGGAGACTTGGGGGCATGGAGGAGCAGGGGCCCGCACACAGCAGCAGCAGAGCCACCAGGAGTCAGTCCACAAGGAAGGCAGTGAGTGTGGCCAGCTGCAGCCACCCAGTTATCTTATTGATTCTTCTAATCACCCAAGGTGGGTGGATACCTTCAAGAGTAACCAGTCACTTAGGGAAACCACAGCTAGGGACTGCGGCTGTTTCCATGGCAATGGCGACCTGGCCAGACCTGAGGTCCACTCGGGCACCAGCCCTGCACTCTAGGGTTAGGGGAACCCAGAGCCAGATGTATGGGGACATCAGCCCCCCCAATTTGTGGACAAGGCCCAAGCGGAAGGGGCTGGAGAGCAGCCTTCTCTTTTTAATGATGGACAAATTGGCCAAGAAAAATAAAATAACTTGGCTAAAATTACAAAGCTAGTTGGTATCAAGGTGAGACTAGGATGCAAATCTTCTGTCTGTACATTTTATTTTAACAAGCTATTAATCAAATCGAAATCAAATTCTATTATGAACCATGCAGGTAATTTAAAACTGAAGTCACTAGTTAAAAGAAAAATAGTTGCACAGGTTTGATGGTACTGGCAAATGGCACTAAGGCTTGGTGGTGAAGAGACAATAGGAAAAAAAAGAGGATGGAAATTATATAATAAAATGGAAAGGACATGCCCCATTTAAGTGGGACAACCTAGCCTGCTTCAGTTAAGGGCAATTATACTGGAATGTGAACTTGGCATTGCCTGCCAAATCTTCATGCTTTTTTCCCCCAAGAAAAGCAGGAAATGCAAATTTTTGTGTGAAATTTCTCAATGTTTAAATGTTACCAATTTATTCAAGTATTTGAAAATGCCATTTGGGCCAACATTTCAAGAGACAAAACATACCAGTGAGTTGCGAAGTTATGGCTGCTCATAAAAGTAATCACTATCGGAACACAATACATGCCTACTGATAAAAGTTTACCAAATCTCTAATATTTATCTGTTCATCTGTCCTTCCATTTATCCATGTGGGAAATTTTTGAGTTTCTGCTATGGGCAAACTGTAGTACTAGACGTTAGCAGAAGCACTGACTGAGACTGGAAATGAGGAGAGTACAACAGCTTTGAAACGGCTATCAAAGGGAATCGCTTCACTTGTACTTACCTGGGCTATAAATCAGAATCACATGTGTCTACCCTTGACGATTCTGACTCAGCTGTTCTAAAGCACCATGAAGTGAATTCCTGGTGAAGCCAATATGTATGATGTAATGACTTCTAGCAATCCCGGGAAAAAAGAGTGGAAGTCAGTGTGGCAGTGGAGGAAAGTAGATAAGGAATCCCATATAGGCTAGAAGACTGGTGAAGTGGTCATACCTAAAATGAATGGCCATTGGGTTCAGATTGATTTGGTGGATGTCTGGCTAGTGGGTAAGTACTGTATGGGTCTGGAAATATTCTGAGTTTGTAAACATTGTGCTCATTGTGTTCGAGGAGAAACAAGAGGAGGCTTGTGTCTTAATGCTCCCAGGGCTGTATTAGACTGACTAAACAATCTTGAGGAAATTTGCTTCACCCCCAACTTCCTCATCTGTTAAAGAAGGCTAATATTGCTGTAGAAATAGTTTGAAATGTGTAGAAGCAGTCTGAAGTGTGAAGGAAAAGTGATCCTAAATGTAAGTGTTATGGTTTTCAGATGTATTATTTTGGTATTTTGAGTGCTAAAAGGAGTTTCTCAGAGAAGTCTTTCTCTTCCATAAAACCGATCAGAAATGTTCAATTTCTGTATACACAAACAGGCAGCTACATCTGGGAAAATGATTCTGTGATTCCACACTTTTCTTTGACAAGTCACAAATGGGTTTTAGTGACCAGCTACAGCGTGTGTGTTAAATTCAAATAATTCATTCTTGACAGTTATTTTTCACATTCCCTTGCATTAGAAAAAAAAATTATGCTTCCTATCATTACATATTGTAAAAGCGATAGCTTCTATTATATCTATACTGCATGCTAAATGCATAAAATAAAATGTCAGTAAATTCACCAGTATGTTCCTCCTTTGATCAGTGGGGGCAAACTTTCTTTGGATCTTTAGTCAGGAGATCTGCTAAGACCTTCAGGGAATTTTCTTATCTCATAAACTACAGGAATTGTAAAATGGAGATGATTATTGATTACTTTTAGATACTCAGATGAAAACTAGCTTTTAGAGCTTGGATTGATTTAGAATTCTTGCCCCTACAAGGGTCTGGAACCAGTAGCAAGAATATAGATAGACCATTAATCTACAAGTACACTTCTAGTTTTCGGGAGGGAAGTTTTCCCTTCAAAGCAAAGGATGTTCTCACATTGGGTTGAATTATTGTGTCGAAGGTACTGTTTATCTATTGGCATCCTGAAATATACTCAAAAAAAGAATGCATTTTAAAATTCTATTTATTGCTATGCTTTTTTTAAAAGTCCATGATCATGTAAATTCATTCTAAGTGGAAAAAATCATATTCAGAATGAGAGATGTCTCTATTATAACATAATAATGATTAAGATTATCGCACTAGAGGTGATCTGATGGAAAGATCCTTTGGTATTTGTACTTAGTCCCTGACTAAATCAACATAGAATTTCTACCGACCTAATTAATCTTAAATTAAGCATGTCTACTGTTTACTGTGATTACCTCATCAGACAAGCTGTTTCAGCATCTGTTTTTCCTCATGGTGAAAAATGTTCCCTTTTACTTCAAAAATGAGTTTTCCTCATTTTAAGCTCACTTGTTTGGCTATTTCCATCCAAAATAAATACTTCTTTCTCACCTATTAGCTGTTTAAGACTGAGTTGTGTCTTCAAATGCATGTACAGGGTTCTCAGTGCAGACATTTGACTTCAGTGGGAGCTATGAGTCTTTGAGGGCCTGATTTGACCCTGTGTTTGTTCTCAGTATATAAGTATTTAGGTAATGTTTTCATTTCCTAACCCACTCAGTATCATTTTTTTTTGGCAAAATATATTCACTTCCCTCATATTTTCCCCATCTGTTATATTCTTAAGTCTGTTTATAACTTTTCTTACTTTTCTTTGATCATTTTTAGTCTGGATATCATTTTTCAATGACAATGCACGCACTCACGTGCATGCACACACATATAAACCTAAAGAATGCATGACATTTATCCCTTTATACAAAGTATATACAAAGTATGTAGTATAGCATTTAGCTTTACATATAATAAGATGTGCACACGTGTATAGATTTACCTTTGTACATGTCTCTATGATGACAAAATGGATTGATCTTTCGCTTTTAAAAATAGAGTCATAAAGTTGTCTATTTCTTAACACTATGGGAAAGAACCTGGTATGATAGACAACTAATGATCTGAGTCTTCATTTTCCTTCTCTGGTTCTAATTCTGAGATATAGCCTAGATGGAAAGATTTTCAGTTTTTAGTTTTTCTTTTGATTAATCTGTATTTGTTTTCTCTTTGTTCCCAAACAATTTCAAAAGCATTACTAGCTTACCATCTTGAAAGATGTTAACATTCAAGAAAACATCAAACTGGGTATCAGGCATCTGTGGACTCATTCTGGATTCCAGATGGGTGTTTGAGACACAACAAATGAAAAGCCCTATTTTAATACATTTGCCTGCTCTTGTTTTCTCACTTGACTTCCCAATCTAATTTCTTTGCTGCCAAGGGTTCTCACTCATATCACCATTTAAAATTTAAAAGCAATATATATTTAAATGCAAAACAAAATGCTTATATGGAGACTCTGCCACAGTGGAAAGTATGACAGTGGTTTTCATTTCGAAGAGTTCTGGATGATCTCCCGAGTGGTAGAGCCAGAAGTAAGAAATGTCAGATCATTCCAAACGGCTGGAAATAAAACAAGTATCATTCCCTGTCTGATCACGGCCTGTATCTTTCCACATTAGGGAAATTTTGTTTTTATTCGTTTGCTCTTTATCATCTTCCTTTTGGTGACCATGGTTGTGAATAGCACAGACAGCAACTTCCAAATTTATTTTAACAGTAGGAGAGGTTATAAGTCACCCATTATCACATTTTGAGAAAACTGAAAAATCCTATTAGTAATGTGTATGCATCTTAGGTTTTTCTTAAAAGTCTCCCTCTTGATTCAAAATATCATTCTGAAATTGTACTGTTCTCTGGAATAATAATAGAATTTGAATTGGAATATTTCCACTTAACATTCCATTTTATCACTCCACTCAGGAATGCCCTGGTGGAGTGATCAGTTACATGGAACTTACTGCTTGTACAACCTTCTGCCTCAGAGGCTCACAATAAAGCAAAAATGTGAAAAGCTCAATATAAATGGAAAATATTTTCTATGATGTTAGATGCATACTTACCAAGAATGTTTTTATGTTTTGTGATAATAATTTGTAGAATAACAAATAAGTTAGTGTCTGGATCAATAGTCGAAAGTGCACTTGGAGAGCAAATAGCAAATTATTCTGGCAGTGAAATAGGGCAATGGGCTACAAAAGGTATAAATTCAAATGTATCTTTTCCAACTGCTTTTGTCTTTGTTTCATTTTGTGTACTTTCAAAAAATTAATCTCCTCTTTCTTGTGGAAGCAACATCAGTAATTATGTGAAATAAGTCTACTGGACTGGCATATATTTTTTCCCCTCTTAGAAATGTCAAAACAGATATAGTGTGATGTATGTATGAGTATGGGGTGTGTGTGCATGTGGGAACTCACACAGTGTGCAAGTGCCATCCACATTCCTGAAAAATTATGTATATGTGAATAAATAAAAATGAAATCATATTTTAAATGTTCCATGGAAATCCAATGTAACGTAACTCCTCTGGTAATTACTTTTAAGCAAAACATAAAATTATGTAGTTACTCCTACATACAAATATACTGAATTTATACATGAAAAAATATTTTGAATATCTTTTCTGTAATTACTTATCACTTTGTAATGAAAGTAGAAAACTGGAAAGAAATATATAATATTTGACATAACCTTCTAAAATTAGCATCACTATTTCTCCAGGTTTCTGCACCGATGTTAAAAACGAGTATAACAAACATGAAGCCCAGCTGCCTCTGAAAGAATGCAAATGTTCTCACCTTTCCCTTTATTTCTCCTTTGTCTACTTCATGGTTTCTGTCTTTGTATCATTTTGGCAAAAAAAGAGGATAGTTTTTGGTATTAGTCAACTGGTAAAAGGGCCCCCTGGAAGAGCCAAGCACTCTAATTGAGGTAAGAGAGAAGAAGTCAGTAATCCCTTAACTTTGTGGCTGAAATGATCTATGTAAGTGCTAGAATTTCCTTGAGATCATAACTTCATGGCATGGAGGTCTGTTCTATAGAAACTGGACAGTGACTACCAGCATAAGTCAATCATAATATAAGCTTGTTCTAGTTACTCAGCTATGCCATACCATCCAAACACATGAACCCAAAGACTCACTTATTATATATCATTTAGAAGCCCTAAGATACCTTCAAAATGTTTTATGTTGAGTCAAATGCATACGAGTAACCATACTTTTTTAAAAAAGGAATTTTGACCCTTACCTCATACCATATGTAATTAATTCAAAAGGAACATAGACATAAATGTAAAAATTTTAGAAGAAAACATAAGATGAAATCCTAGAGACCTTGGGTTTGGCAAAGATTTTAAAAATATGACATAAAAAGCTGCTCTTCACCAAAATTAAAGGCTTTAATGTTTTCTGCAAATTATATATCCAACTGAGGACTTAAATGCATAATGTATAAAAAGAATTTGCAACTATTTCTAGCTTTTATTTTAGGTTCAGGGTACATGTGAAGGTTTGTTACATAGGTAAATTTGTATCAACGGTGTTGAACATTTTCAACTTTAATAGTGGCAAGATAAAACTATCCATTAAAAAAGTGGGCATAAGATTTGAAGAGACACTTTTGCAAAACAAAAAGACATGGATGGACAATATCTATATTAAAAAATGCTCAACATCATTAACCATTAGAAAAATACACACTAAAACTAATGAGATATGATTATACTACCACTACAATGGCTAACACTTTAAAAACTGACTTTCGGAGTGTTAGAGCCCCAAAATACCGCTGGTTGGAATGTAAAATAGTATAACCACCCTAGAAAATAGTTTGGCAACCATTTTAGAAAGTTAAACACACACTTATACAGCTGATCCATTCCAATACTTGATATTCACTCAAGAGAAATGAAAGCATGTGTCCATACAAAGATTTAAACACAGATGTTTACAGCAGCTTTATTTGTAACAGCCAAAACCTGGAAACAATTCTAATGTCCTTCAATGGGTCAATGAAATACAACTCAGCAATTAAAAGGAATGAACTATTAATATAGTCAAAGTCAAAAGAGCTATGCTAAATGAAGTCTTAAAAAGTACCTACTTTATATCATTTACATAAGTTTCTAGAAAATGTGAAATCACTCTATAGTGACAACAGTAGATCAGTGGCTGCCTGGGATGAGAATGGGGAAGAGGCACCGTAGGGAGAGATTACAAAACACCACAAAGATACTTTTGGGGGTTATAGTTACATTAGTTATCTGAAATGTAGTGATGGTTTCACAGGTGTATCCAAATGCCAAAACTCATTAAGTTGTACATTTGAATATATAGTTAATTGTATGTCAATTATACATTAATAAAGCTGAAAAATATAAGTGTAATCTGTAAAACAATCCTCCCTTTGTTAATTAATTACTATTGGCAAAAGCTTTGGAATAAATGGTGTGAATTTTTTTTTTTTTACTTTGGAATATTATTTCTCAAGCAGTATGCCTCTGAACAGGATGTTGCATGATAGTTGTGATTATTAATTTAGCAAAAACACTCAAATAAAGTTTAACCGTGTAGCAGAATTTTAATCACTAATATTCTTTGCGATATAGAAAAGTTAATTCACTTTAATAATTTTACAACATGAATATGTTAAAACACCAGATACTCCATGAATAAACATATATAATTGTTAATTTAAAATAATTAAGAAATTTTGGCTGAGTGCAGTGGCTCATGCCTGTACTCCTACCACTTTGGAAGGTCAAAGTGGGTGGATTGTCTGAGCTCCGGAGTTTGAGACCAACCTGGGCAACACGGTGAAACCACGTCTCTACTAAAATACAAAAGAAATTAGCCGAGTGTGGTGTTGTGTGCCTATAGTCTCAGCTACTTGGGAGGCTGAGACAGGAGAATTGCTTGAACCTGGGAGGTGGAGGTTGCAGTGAGCCAAGATTGCACCGCTGTCTCCAGCCTGAGTGACAGAGCAAGACTCCATCTCTAACAAAAAAAGAAAAAAAAAAAAGAAATTTCAAGGTGAATTTTTACATTTAAGTTTTTCATTTTAGAAGCATATGAATCTAGATGTCTAAGCAAGAAGCTGCTAGATTCCATAGGAGCATATGTTCAGTTGTGGCTTTAAATGACAAGATTTTGTTAGCTGAAGGTTGTCCTAAAACAATGATTCCTATTTACTAGCCTGAACCCCTGAATACACTATAGTCACTAGAATGTTTTACAATAATACAGTCTTGCATCTTTTTCTTCCTCTTCTTTCTTGCATAGTTTAATCCAAAAGCCGTGAAATTGGTCCAAACAAGGTAGGCATGAGGAGGGAGAACCTTGGTCATCTAGAATGTCAGTAAGGAACAAATCAGTACCACATGTTGCCTTATGGAATGCAATGAGAAATACACAACATCAGTTCTACGCTATTCCTGCCATAGATGTATAATCTGAATTTAAACAAGAGGCACCATCAGGCACACCTAAACAGAGGGCATTTTATAAAAACAACTGGCCTGTAATCAGCAAGTATTAAAATCATGGGCTGGGCACAGTGGCTCATGCCTGTAATCCCAGCACTTTGGGAGGTCAAGGTGGGAGGATCATGAAGTCAGGAGATCAAGACCATCCTGGCTAACGATGAAACCCCGTCTTTACCAAAAATACAAAAAAAAAAAAAAATTAGTGAGGTGTGGTGGCACCTGCCTGTAGTCCCAGCTACTCGGGAGGCTGAGGCAGGAGAATCACTTGAACACAGGAGGCAGAGGTTGTAGTGAGACAAGATCTCACAATTTCATGCCAGCCTGGGTGACAGAGCAAGAGTCCATCTCAAGAATAACTAACTAAATAAAATAAAATAAAAATAAAATCATGAAAGTCAGGCAAATAAGAAGGAACTCTCATATTGAAGAACACTAAAGAGACACGATGGCTAAATGCTAAACTCTAAAGGACGTTATTCGGATAACTAGTGAAACTTGAAGGGGGTCTGAGGATTAGATAATAGTAAGACAGTAATGGTACTTTCTCAATGTTTACGTTTGCTTTGTGATTATGCAGGAGGATGCCTTCATGTGTAGGAAATACACACTAAATATTTAGATGTGACGATGGGGCATCATGTCAGAAACTTATTCTCAGATGGTTCAGATTTTGAAAAGTCCTTTATTCTGTACTTGCAATTTTTCTGTAAGTTTGAGATTCTTTCAATTTTTAAAAAGAATTTAAAGGTATATCCCTGGGGAAAAACAGAAAATATATATTTAAACACATACACTTCAGAAGCCCTAATTCATTAATTATTATATATTTTACTCATTGATTGTTATTTTTACAAAGCCAACAGATAATACACACAGCTTGAGAAACCACTTAGAAATCACTTAATCTACCCCTACCCTCTACTTTGCAGAAGAGGAAACCAAAGGGACAACATCTGTTCAAAGTCATACAATTACATACTGGTAGAGCCAATATGATGTTGACACCTAAGTTTTCTCAAGTGCTGGCACATGTTATCTAAACAGGCAAATTATTACCTAAATATTAACATTTTACAGAAAAGAAAACTGAGGTTTATAACAAAACGTTGCCAAAGGCCATATGGGTGGTAAGTTACAAGCAGAACTTGAATCCAAGTTTGTTTGATTCCAAGGCATTTGATGTTGTTATCACACCATGATATACCTAATAGTCAATGGTCACAAATAATTTTGAATTAATGAATATTGAGTGGTGTCTCCAGTGCATGCTTACAGAGGAGTCTCTTCTGTAAGCTTTCTAGTCATAGGAAAAATGTGACAATTTAAGTGTTCCAAATAATGATTTATTAGTATCTGTGTTTTCTCTCTCTTATTACCGAGCAAGCGTTTAGCATTCCAGCATTAGATGCTAAAGAATGCCGCATGACTTATCTAAATCATCAATTCTATCAAAGAGAAATAATGCTATACTGGCATTCAAAAGCCTTGATTCTCCTATTTGGTTAGAAAAATTATCAAAGAGGTAGAAAAGTAAGCAGAAAAGCTACTATTAATACAAGGAAACAAGTTAAGGATGTGGGGCAAGGAGAGGGTGAAGATGATAAATACAAAACTTGTAGAGAAATTATTCATTGTGTCTCTTTTATTACTTTCCTTAAGAATAGTGTCACATGAAAAAATTGTAATTATGGATATAAAGTTTGCGTTTAGCTACAGACATGAAAGAGACATATTCGTGTGTATATATAGTGATGAAGCAATAAGCATTAAAAATACCAACTGAAACTCAACAGAAAAAACAGATGAAATATTATTAAAAATAGAGAAGGCACATTATTTATAATTAAATCCATACTATAAATTTAGGTCAATTCTTTATCATTAAAAAGTAATTATATAAACATAAAATGAAAAACAAAAATCAAGCTAGAAAAATACTGAAACATAATCTTCAAACTTAATTTCCTGAAACAAAGTGAGCGGAACATCTTCACTGTCTTGAAGTCTTTCAGCTTTTCCAGCTTATTTTTTTTTATTTTTTTTTAAATTGCATTTTAGGTTTAGGAGTACATGTGAAGAACATGCAAGATTGTTGCATAGGTACACACATGGCAGTGTGATTTGCTGCCTTCCTCCCCTTCACCTATATCTGGCTTTTCTCCCCATGCTATCTCTCCCCACCTCCCCATGCCCCCGTCCCTCCCCCATTTCCCCCCAACAGACCCCAATGTATAGTGCTCCCCTCCCTGTGTCCATCTGTTCTCATTGTTCAACACCCACCTATGAGTGAGAACATGTGGTGTTTGATTTTCTGCTCTTGTGTCAGTTTGCTGAGAATGATGGTTTCCAGGTTCATCCATGTCCCTACAAAGGACACGAACTCATCATTTTTGATGGCTGCATAATATTCCGTGGTATATATGCACCACATTTTCCCAAACCTGAAAAAAACAAGCAATGGGGAAAGGATTCCTTGTTTAATAAATGGTGTTGGGAAAACTGGCTAGCCATGTGCAGAAAGCAGAAACTGGACTCCTTCCTGACGCCTTACACTAAAATTAACTCCAGATGGATTAAAGACTTAAACATAAGTCCTAACACCATAAAAACCCTAGAAGAAAATCTAGGCAAAACCATTCAGGACATAGGCGTAGGCAAAGACTTCCAGCTTATTTTTTAATGATCTATTTGACTAGAGTTCGGTTTGGGGTTAGGTTCCAGCCCATGCTGAAGTTTGAGGGGCGTGGGTAGATGAATGGAGAGATAGCTGAAAGAACACTCGGCAGCCATAAGCAGGTAAAATGTAGTTTTACTCAGTAGCTCTCTCAGCAGCTTACTTAAACTAGCTCTCTCACACTGGTTGCCTTTATCTCGACTGTCTGCTCCAGCTCTGTGGCTCCTCTTAGCAGCCGACTCAGCTCTCCCTCCAGGGTCAGCAGCTCAACTCTTTCTCTCTGGGCACAAGCCAGCAGAGCTGTGTTCTGGCTTCCTTCCCTATTTTTAATAATATTTCATCTGTTTTATTCTATTGAGTTTCAGTTAGTATTTTCAATGCTTATTACTTGCAAATATGCAAGATAGACATATTTGCCTCTCTCTCTTTCTCTTGGTGTGAACATCATGTCAAGCCATGCCCAAGAGCTTGTACAGTGTCAGCAGGGCAGTTATACCTTCTACAGACAATAGTGGCTGAGAGCCAAGTATGAGTTTATAGAAACAAGTTTTATAACAAGGGGAGTATACACGTGCGCCTTAAACTCGCAGTCATACAGGCCTGGATGTCTGCCTCAGCCTAACTCTTGACCAAAGTACATCCATATACCTTACAACAAGTAGAAAAGGAAGATCATGATTTATAATGTTTTAGACTCACTGGAGGATGTATCAGACATTTAATATATAATACACTAAACAAAAGATTATGTATATCTAAATATGTATTCTCACGTAAGAAGCATAGATGGCAAATAATCCTCATTTAAAGAGCATAGTAGTCCCTCATTAGTGGTTGGATGCAGCTGGAACTTAATTGACAATTAGGCTTTTGATGTCAGGTTCATAACTAGAAATCTGTTGGGTTCCTTGCAGCAAACTCTTCAAAAAACAAAGCACAAATGAGGCTGTATTTTTAAAAGTGCAGCAAAGCTAGTGCCATATACACCAATAAAATTAATCAGAGGAATATAACTAGATTATTACACTGAATTTAGTCAAATCTATTGTATCTCTACCTATAATCTAAGGTCCCAGCACCTGCTCTCCCTTCTGGGCCCACATACACCCTGCCAGTTGAAAGACAGTCATTAACAGAACCTAAACTCTCCCCTATTCTTCTGAAACTAAATTGAAAAGTTACATGACCAGATGTGTGTTGATCAATGCAGGGTGATAGAGTAGGTAGCTATTAAAGGTTAATAAAAGAAAGAGACAATTGAAGATGGTTTCTGTGTTTGTTACTGCTAAAGACATCACCCATAATATTGATGATTTAGGTACCAAATATCTGTTAGGATAAGAGTCATTAAATAATTCTCTTTAAAATCTAGTAGAGCTTCTAATCAGACATCAAAAACCTAATGATCTTAAAAATATTTTACGTTCATACACTGGAATACTACCCAGCACTATAAGGAAACAAGCTACTTATACACACAACACTGGATTAATCTTAAAACCTCATGCTGAAAGAAAGAAGCCAAAAAAAAGTCTGTACAAAAGAGTTCATATTCTCACACCTGTAACTCCAGCACTTTGGGAGTCTGAGGCAGGCAGATCACTTGAGTTCAGGAGTTCGAGGCTAGCTGGCCAATGTGGTGAAACCCCATCTCTACTAAAAATACAAAAATTAGCTGGGCGTGGTGGCACATGCCTGTAATCCCAGCTACTCAGGAGGTGGAAGCAGGAGAATTACTTTAACCTGGGAGGCAGAGGTTGCAGTGAGCTGAGATTGTGCCACTGCACTCTAGCCTGGGTGACAGAGTGAGACTCTGCCTCAAAAAAAACGAGTACATATTGGGTACCATTTATATAAAGTTCTAGAGCAAGCAAATCTATGTCAAAAGAAATCAGAACAGCAAAAAATTGACTGGAAAGGGACATTTTTTGAGGTGACCATTATGTTCTATATCTTGGTAAGGATATTGGGTTACATGCATACGTGCATTTGACGAATCCTGGGACTGTAACACTTAACATACATGCAATCCATTATAGGTAAATTATATCTCACTATAAAAGATATTAAAAGAAAAAATGCAGTGCTATTTTGTTTTCCTTTTGTCTTTGCTTCCAGCAAACTCAAAAACTAATTTTTAGTAGTCAATCACACATAACTAGGAGAAAAATCATGTTAGCATACTTTCTACTTTCTATATTTATTTTAATTATTTCTAACTTAACCTTATATATTTGTCATGTTAAAATGGCCCTCCCTTTTTAAAAAGGTGTATTATAAATGTACATATATATACAATCACCCTGGCATATAACAAAAATGTATAGAATTCTAAAAGGTACAATTAACAATTCAGGGGGAAAAAAGCTTCAAAAGTCCTGACTTTTTATTATTCTCAGTTATAGAAGTCTATTTGAATAGTGTAAAAGATACATTTCTCTCCTGATTTTAGTCATTGCATCGAAAATGTATTCTCTTTTGAAGAATGCAGCATTGCTTAAGTGGAGTATTTACTTGAGAGTAGTATATATGAATTGAAGTGTTTGAAAAGTTATTCTTTTCAAACACTTTCAAAAGTGTGGTTAGAAAAGTTATTCTACAGAATCTCCAACTCGCTCTGCTTATATAACATTAAAGTTGTCTAAGGATGCATAATTAATATAAAATGAGAAAACATGAAATGTTTGAAGTTATCACTGTTCATACTTAAAGAGGGGGCAGAGATTTTTATTTCAAACAATTCTGGGAACTATTCTACTATATGGGGTAGACATAGACTGAGTGACAGAAGGTTTGCAATTCTGTCTCCAACTCAGATTTGTCAAATAGCTTTGTCTTGGTATTTACAATTTTCTCAGTAGATGTGAAAACTCAGTTGCCATAGTACCAAGGAATGTTGAGGGTTGGCTCAATAAGACCTTCACTTTGCTCAGGGTGGCAGTATGGGCAACACCTAGTATAAAACATATTTCACAAATTCCTAGTTCAGGAAAAGCTGCTGCATAGAAGTTGCTGATTCCTTATGAATGCTTAACTGCTCTCTCCATTCCTAGATTTTCCCCCCTATTTTCTGACGATTTCTGTTACCTTGTAAAGAATAACTTCAAAGTCTATTGTATAACCCCACACAATAGCTCTTAAAGACTATGGCAAATTATATTTCTACCTCCAAGCAAAGTTCACCTCCACAATTTTTCGAGGAGAAAAAAATTGTTAAATTGTTTTTAAATTACTGATTAATCACCAAACGAATTTCTTCAGTTGTTTCTTTCTCTTGATGCCGAGACAGAATAGTGTATTTTTCACTAGATAAGTAGTTTGCTGCAAGTACTGCTACTGTAGCAGAAACCCTTCAGTTGTGCTGTTTTATAATGCAAATATGTGGCATGGCCCTTGAGTAAAGGAATCAGCATTTATTTCTATTCTGTAAGTTTATATGTTCAGTTTGCCATAAAAAGAGAAATGCACTGAAATAAAATTTCTCACCTATCAGTTGGCAAAAATGTAAAAGTTTGATACCAGACTCTGTTCATGAGGCTATAGGGAAAATGGCACCTCATGCATTGATGGTAGAGCTAAAATTTCTATGGAGGAAAGTCTAGCAATATCAACAAATTATAGTTGCACTTACCCTTTGCATTCACTTGAGCATTTAATGCTGTAAGCACATATAACTGTAAATGCAAAGAGCTACACTGACTCCAGTAATCCCACTGTGTGACTCTATCCTAAAATACAGATGTGCTAAAGGACATGCGTATAAGATTATTTGTTGTGGCACTGTTTACAATAGCAAATGATTGGAAACAACTAAACTGTTATGAGGAATGGTTAATAAACTGTAGTACCATCACACAATGAATATTATACAAGTCTAAGGAAGCTCTCTCTAAATGTAAGGAATAATTACCAGGACATATTGTTAAGTAAACATAGCAAGATATAGCGAGTATATGGAGAATGACTTATGAAAGAAAAGAGATACAGTAAAAATGTAATTTATGACTACATGGATGAAGTTGGAAATCATCATTCTCAGCAAACTAACACAGGAACGGAAAACCAAACATCACATATTCTCCCTCATAAGTGGGAGTTTAAACAATGGACACAGGGAGGGAAACATCACACACAGAGGCATGTCGGGGGATGGGGAGCTAGGGGAGGGATAGTGCTAGGAGAAATACCTAATGTAGATGACGGGTTGATGGGTGCAGCAAACCACCATGACACGTGTATACCTATGTAAAAAACCGGCACGTTCTGCACATGTATCCCAAAACTTAAAGTATAATTTAAAAAAAAGTTGCTGGAGAAACAGAACATGATGAAAGGAAAGGTACTTATCCTCTATGAGTCTCTGTTCTTACATTAAATAAGACTTCCTTATTGTGGAATTAAAGACAAGATAAGGATAGACAAGAGTAGGAAAAAATGTAATTCGTATTCATTTACATTTTCAAGAAGAAACACTGCAAAGTAAATAAACAGCAACAAAAGTAGGTACATAGGCAGAGGGGTAGAAATGGGATAGATGAGTACAGGAGTGAGTGCCCATCTAATAGGAATTACAAAATGGACATTTTTCTCATTATAAGTTAAGGTAGTTATAACATTAATTTTCTATTCTTTACCAGGTAACAGTCTATGTACTCTTCCCATTTTTCTACAGGGTTCTCAGTCTTTATAGACTTGAAGATTTTTTTAAGTAAAAAAAAGTAGCTTTTAGTCTGTAATATTTGATTTAAACGTTTTTTCTCAGGTTCCCACATGTCTTTGAATTTTGTTTTTGATAGTATTTTCCCAGTAAAAGATTCTGAGTTTTATACGGTTGAATTCATTCCCTCTTTTGTGTGTGTATGTGTGTGTAGGAGAGGGCGGTGGCTGTGGGGATTTGTGTAACTTGTTGACAGGCCTTCCTCATTCTGACAATAAAAACAAAAGCTCCTCTGGTTTCTTCTAATTTTATAATTGTTTCATTTTTAATGCTTAAATGTTTCAGCCATCTGGTTTTATTTTGATGCAAAGTATTGGGAATTAAATTTTATTTTTCTTAGTAGAAATATTTTTGTAATCTATCTCTTCTAATTTAAAATGTCTTCAAAATATACCAAATTCCTGTATGTATTTATATCTATTTGGGGAACTTCCTATTGTATTTCATTGATCTTTCTGTTCATGAATTAGTATCGCACCTTTAAATTATTATAGCTTCATAATATATTTTAATGCCTATACAAGAACAAAGCTGGAAGCATCATACTACCTGACTTCAAACCACTCTAGAAGGCTATAGTAACCAAAACAGCATAATACTGGTAAAAATCAGACACACAGACCACTGGAACAAAACGAAAATCTTAGAAATAAAGCTGCACATTTATCAACATCTGATCTTTGACAAGACCAACAAAAGCAATCAATGGGGAAAGGACTCTCTAATAAATAGTGGTGGAATAACTGGCTAGCCATATGCGGAAGGATGAAACTCGATCCTGATCTTTCACCATTTACAAAAACTAACTCAAGATGGATTAAAGATTTAAATGTAAGTTCTCAAACTATAAAACCCTAGAAGAAAACCTATGAAATAAGCTTTGCTCGGTTTGAGGGGACTTAGCCAATAATTATTTGCCAAGGCTGACCCTTCTCAGCATCAGCCTTGGCAAACAATTATAGTCTAAGTCCCCGAAAGCAACTGCAACAAAAACAAAAATTGACAAGTGGCACCTAATTAAGCTAAAGAACTTCTGTACAGTAAAATAAACTATTAACAGAGTAAAATATGCAACCTACAGAATGGGAGAAAATATCCATGAACTATGCATCTGAATGCATAGTTTATATCCAGAATCCATAAGGTCTAATACCTAGAATCTATAAGGAAAGATAAACAAATCAACTAGCAAAAAGCAAATAATCCCATTTTAAACTGGGCAAAGAGCATGAAAACGCACTTCTCAAGAGAAGACATGCAAGTAGCCAACACACATGAAAAAATGCTCAGCATCGCTAATTATCAGAGAAATGCAAATCAAAACTGCAGTGAGATACTCTCACACAGGTCAAAATGGCTATTTTTTAAAAGTCCAAAACAACACATGCTGGTGAAGCCGCAGAGAAAACGAAATGCTTATACACAGTTGATGTGAATGTAAATTAGTTAAGCCACTGTGAAAAAGCAATTTGAGATGTCTCAAAGAACTTAAAACAGAATTACCATTTGATCAAGCAAGCCCATTTTGGGTACATATCCAAAGGAATATAAATTATTCTACCATAAAGACACATGTATGCATATGTTCACTATCATGCAATTCACAACAGCAAAGACATAGAATCAACCTAGGTACCCATTAGTGGTAGATTAGATAACGAAAATGTGGTACATATGAACCATTGAATACTACACAGTCATGAAAAAGAATGAAATCATATTTTTCACAGCAACACAGATGGAGCTGAAGGCTATAACCCTAAAAGAATTAACACAGTATGATGGTTAAAACTGAGTGTCAACTTGATTGGATGGAAGGATACAAAGTATTAATCCTAGGTGTGTCTGTGAGGGTGTTGCCAAAGGAGACTAACATTTGAGCCAGTGAGCTGGGGAAGGCAGATCCACCCTTATTCTGGTGAGCGCAATCTAATCAGCTGCTGGTGAATATAAAGCAGGCAGAAAAACGTGAAAGGTGAGACTGGCCTAGCCTTTCAGCCTACATCTTTCTCCTGTGCTGGATACTTCCTGCCCTCTAACATCAGACTCCAAGTTCTTCAGTTTTCAGACTCAGACTGGCTCTCTTTGCTCCTCAGGCTTGCAGAAAACCTATCATGGGACCTTGTGATCATGTAAGTTAATACTTAATAAACTCCTTTATATGTCTATCCTATTAGTTCTGTTCCTCTAGAGAACCCTGATTAATACACACAGGGACGGAAAACCAACTACCACATATTCTTGTTTATAAGTAGGAGCTAAACACAGAGCACACATTGACATGACTAAGGGAACAACAGTTACTGCAGACTACTAGAGTGGGAGGAGGTGGGGAATCACTGAAAAACTGCCTATTGGGTGCCATGATTACTACCTGGTGCATGTAACAAATTTGCACATGGACCTACTGTATCTATAATAATAATTGATAGTTTTTTAAAATTAGTTCCCTCCTGTTGCTACTATTTCTCAGAGGTTTTCTAAGTGGTTATTTTTTCCCCATGTAGAATAAATGTATCTTATTACAAATAAAACCCCATTAGTTTTGTAATTGGAATTACATTTAATTTAACCCTTAAACATAAGAAGCTTTCCATTTTGTCTTCTTTTATATATATATATTATATATATATATATATTATAATATATATATTTTATTATACTTTAGATTCTTGGGTACATGTGCAGATCATGCAGAATTCTTAAATAGGTACATGCATAGCAAATGTGGTTTGCTGCTTCCATCACCCTGTCAACTATATCTGGCATTTCTCCCCATGTTATCCCTCCCCAACCTCCCTACCACCTGCTGTCCCTCCCCTATACCCCCCAACAGAACTCAGTGTGTGATGCTCCCATCCCTGTGTTGAGGTGTCCTCATTGTTCAACACCTGCCTATGAGTGAGAACATAAAGTGTTTGATTTTCTGTTCTTGTGTCAGTTTGCTGAGAATTATGGTTTCCAAGTTCATCCATGTCCCTACAAAGGAAACAAACTCATCATTTTTTATGGCTGCATAATATTCCATGGTGAATATGTGCACACATTTTCCTTGTTGAGTCCATCATCGATGGGCACTTGGGTTGGTTCCAGGTCTTTGTTATTGTAAACAGTGCCACAATGAACATACTTGTGCATGTGTCTTTCCAATAGAACGATTTACAATCCTTTGGGTATATACTCAGTAATGGGATTGCTGGGTCAAATGGAATTTCTGTTTCTAGATCCTTGAGGAATCGCCACACTGTCTTCCACAACAGTGGCACTAATTTACACTCCCACCAACAGTGTAAAATTGTTCCTATTTCTCCACATCCTCTCCAGCATTGGTTGTCTCCAGATTTTTAATGATCGCCATTCTAATTGGTGTGAGATGGTATCTCAATGTGGTTTTGATTGGCATTTCTCTAACGACCAGTGATGATGAGCACTTTTTCTTATGTTTATTGGCCTCATATATGTCTTCTTTTGAAAAGTGTCTATTCATGTCCTTTGCCCACTTTTGAATGGGCTTGTTTGTTTTTTTTTCTTGTAAATCTGTTTTAGTTCTTTGTAGATTCTGGATATTAGCCCTTTGTCAGATCGGTAGATTGCAAAAAATGTTCCCATTCTGTTGATTGCTGGTTCACTCTCATGATTGTTTCCTTTGATGTACAGAAACTCTGGAGTTTAATTAGATCCCATTTGTCTATTTTAGCTTTTGTTGGCATTGCTTTTGGTGTTTTAGTCATGAAGTCCTTGCCTATGCCTATGTCCTGAATGGTTTTGCCTAGCTTTTCTTTTAGTGTTTTTATGGTGTTGGGTCTTATGTTTCAGTCTTTAATCCACCTGGTGTTAATTTCAGTGTAAAGTGTCAGGAAGGGGTCCAGTTTCTGCTTTCTGACATGGCTAGCCAATTTTCTCAACACCATTTATTAAACAGGGAATCCTTTCTCCATTGCTTGTTTATGACAGGTTTGTCAAAGATCACATGGTTGTAGATGTGTGGCATTGCCTCCAAGGCCTCTGTTCTGTTCTATTGGTCTATATCTCTGTTTTGGTACCAGTACCATGCTGTCTTGATTACTGTCACCTTTTAGCACAGTTTGAAGTCAGGTAGTGTGATGCCTCCAGCTTTGTTCTTTTTGCTTAGGATTGCCTTGGCTATGTAGGATCTCTTTTGGTTCCATATGAAGTTTAAGGTGGTTTTTTTCCAATTCTGTGAAGAGGGTCATAGGTAGCTTGATGGGGATAGCACTGAAACTATAAATTACTTTGGGCAGTATGGTCATTTTCAGAATATTGATTCTTCCTCGTGAGCATGAAATGTTTTTCCATCTATTTGTGTCCTCTCTTATTTCCTTAAGCAGTGTTTTGTAGTTCTCCTTGAAGAGGCCCTTTACACCCTTTGTTAGTTGTATTCTTAGGTATTTTATTCTCTTTGTAGCAATTACGAATGGGAGTTAGCTCATGATTTGGTTCTCTTTTATTCTGTTATGGGTGTATAGGAATGCTTGTGATTTCTGCACATTGATTTTATATGCTGAGACTTTGGTGAAATTGCTTATCAGTTTCAGGAGATTTGGGGCTAAGATGATGGGGTTTTCTAAATATACAATCATGTCATCTGCAAATATAGACAATTTGACTTCTTCCTTTCCTAACTGAATACGCTTTATTTCCTTTGCTTGCCTGATTGCTCTGGCCAGAACTTCCAATGCTATATTGAATAGGAGTGGTGAGAAAGGGCATCCTTGTCTACTGCCAGATTACAAAGGGGATGCTTTCAGTTTTTGCCCATTCAGTATGATATTGGCTGTGGGTTTGTCATAAATATCTTTTATTATTTTGAGATATGTCCCATCTATACCTAGTTTTATGAGAGTTTTTAGCATAAAATACTGTTAAATTTTGTCAAAGGCCTTCTCTGCATCTATTGAGGTGATCACGTGGTTTTTGTCTTTGACTTTGTTTATGTGATGGATTACATTTATAGACATGTGTATGTTGAACCAGGCTTGCATCCCTGGGATGAGGCCTACTTGATCGTGATGGATAAGCTTTTTGATGTGCTGTTGCATTTGGTTTGCCAAATTTTATTGAAGATACTTGCATCAATGTTCATCATGGATATTGGCCTCGTTTTTTGTTGCTGTTGTTGAGTCTCTGCCGGGTTTTGATATCAGAATGATATTGGTGTCATAAAATGATTTGGGAAGGATTTCCTCTTTTTGGATTATTTGGAACAGTTTCAGAAGAAGTGGCACCAGCTCCTCTTTTTACGTCTGGTAGAATTCGGCTGTGAACCCACCTGGACCTGGGCTTTTCTCAGTTGGTAGGCTTTTAATTCCTGCCTCAACTTCAGCCCTTGTTATTGATCTATTCAGAATTTCAACTTCTTCCTGGTTTAGGCTTGGGAGGCTGCAAGTGTTCAGGAATTTATCCATTTCTTCCAGGTTTACTGGTTTATGTGCATAGAGTTGTTTGTAGTAATCTCTGATGGTAATTTGTATTTCTGTGGAATCAGTGGTGATATCCCCTTTATCATTTTTTATTGAATCTATTTGATTCTTCTCTCTTTTCTTTTTTATTAATCTGGCTAGTGGTCTATTTTGTTGATATTTTCAAAAAAACAGCTACTGGATTTATTAATTTTTGAAGGTTTTCTTTTGTCTCTGTATACTTCAGTTCTGCTCTCATCTTAGTTAGGTCTTGTCTTCTGCTAGCTTTTGAGTTTTTTGGTCTTGCTTCTCTAGCCCTTTCAATTTTGATGATTGGGTGCCAATTTTAGATCTTTCCTTGCTTCTCATGTGGGCATTTATTGCTATAAATTTCCCTCTAGACTCAGCTTTAAATGTGTCCCAGAGATTCTGATACATTGTGTATTCATTCTTGTGGTTTTGAAGAACATCTTTATTTCCGCCTTTATTTCATTGTTTATCCAGTCAACATTCAAGAGCCAGTTGTTCAGTTTCCATGAAGTTGTGCAGTTCTGAGTTGGTTTCTTAATCCCTAGTTCTAATTTGATTGCATTGTGGTCTGAGAAACTGTTGGTTATGATTTCCACTCTTTTGCATTTGCTGAGGAGTAATTTACTTCCAATTATGTGGTCAATTTTAGAGTCGGTGTGATGTGGTGCTGAGAAGAATGTATATTATGTAGATTTGGGATGGAGAGTTCTATAGATGTCTATTAGGTTTGCTTGGTCCAGATCTGAGTTCAAGTCCTGGGTATCCTTGTTAATTTTCTGTCTCGTTGATCTGTCCAATATAGACAGTGGAGCGTTAACATCTCCCACTATTATTGTGTGGGTGTCTAAGTCTCTTTGTAGGTTGTTAAGAACTTGCTTTATGGGTGCTCCTGTATTGGGTGCATATATATTTAGGATCATTAGCTCTTCTTGTTGCATTGATCCTTTCACCATTATGTAATGCCCTTCTTTGTCTCTTTTGATCTTTGTTGCTTTAAAGTGTATTTTATCAGAGACTAGGATTGCAACTCCTGCTTTTCTTTATTCTCCATTTGCTTGGTAAATCATCCTCCATCCCTTTATTTTGAGTCAATGTGTGTCCTTGCATGTGTGATGGGTTTCTTGAATACAGCCCATCAGTGGGTTTTGACTTTTTATCCAATTTGCCAATTTGCCAGTCTGTGTCTTTTGATTGGGCATTTAGCTCATTTACATTTAAGGTTAATATTGTTATGTGTGAATTTGGTCCTGCCATTTTGATGCTACCTGGTTTTTGTGCCCAGTAGTTGATGCAGTCTTTTCATTGTGTCGATGGTCTTTGTCATTTGGTACATTTTTGGAGTTGCTGGTACTGGTTGTTCCTTTCTATATTTTGTGCTTCTTTCAGGAGCTCTTATAAGGCAGGCCTGGTGGTACAAAATTTCTCAGCAATTTCTTGTTCATAAAGGATTTTATTTCTCCTTTGCTTATGAAGCTTAGTTTGGCTGGATATGAAATTCTGGGATGAAAGTCCTTTTCTTTAAAGATGTTCAGTATTGGCCCCCACTCTCTTCTGGCTTGTAGGGTTTCTGCTGAGAGATCTGCTGTGGGTCTGATGGGCTTCCCTTTGTGGGTAACCCAACCTTTCTCTCTGGCTGCCCTTAGTATTTTTTCCTTCATTTCAACCCTGTGAATCTGACGATTATGTACCTTGGGGTTTCTCTTTTTGAGGAATATCTTTGTGGTGTTCTCTGTATTTCCTGGACTTGAATGTTGGCCTGCCTTGCCTGGTTGGGGAAGTTCTCCTGGATAATATCCTGAAGAGTGTTTTCCAGCTTGGATTCATTCTCTCCGTCACATTCAGAGACACTTATCAAAAGTAGATTAGGTCTTTTCACATAATCCCATGTTTCTTGGAGGCTTTGTTCATTTCTTTTCATTCTTTTTTCTCTAATATTAACTCTTGTTTTATTTCACTGAGTTGATCTTCAATCTCTGATATCCTTTCTTCTGCTTGGTCAGTTCAGCTATTGAAACTGTGTATACTTCACAAAGTTCTCTTGTGTTTTTCAGCTCTATCAATTCATTTATATTCTTCACTAAGCTGTTTATTCTCATTAGCATTTTGTCTAACTTTTTTTCAAGGTTCTTAGTTTCTTTGCATTGGTTAGAACATGTTCTTTTAGTTCAGAGAGGTCTGTTATTACCTACCTTCTGAAGCCTGTTTCTGTCGATTCATCAGACTCATTCTCTAACCAGCTTTGTTTCCTTCTGGTGTGGAGTTGTGATCCCTTGGAGGAGGAGAGGTGTTCTGGTTTTTGGTGTTTTCATCCTTTTTGTGCTGGTTTCTTCCCATCTTTGTGGATTTATTTACCTGTGGTCTTTGTAGTGGGGACTTTCGGATGGGGTCTCTGAGTGGATGTCCTTTTTGTTGATGCTGAAGTTATTTCTTTCTGTTTTTTAGTTTTATTTCTAAGAGTCAGACTCTTCTTCTGTAGGCCTGCTGGAGGTTCACTCCAGATCCTGCTTGCCTGGGGATCACCCACTGGGGCTGCATAACAATAAGGGTTGCTGTCAGTTTCTTCTTCTGTTATCTTTGTCCCAGAAGGGTACCCGTCAGATGTCACCCTGAGCTCTCCTTTACGAGTGTCTCTTTGGATATATGGGGGTCAGGGAGCTGCTTGAGGAGACAGTCTGTCCCTTATAGGAGCTCAAGTCCTGAGCTAGGAGCTCATTTTTTTCTGTTTAAAGCTTCTGGGCAGGTATGTTTAAGTCTGCTGCAGTGGAATTCATAAACACCTTTTTCCCCAGGTGCTCTCTCCTGGGAAGGTGGGGCTTTATTTATAAGTTCCCGATGTGTTGCTGCCATTTTTCAGAGATGCCCTGCCCAGCAAGGTGGTAGTCTAGCCACAGCCTGTCAGCAGAGGCATTACTGAGATGCTGTGTGCTCTGCCCAGCTGCTGTGTGAACTTCCTGTTATAACTGCCTTGGTATGGTGGTCTGCTTCAGTAATAGTGTACTGCCTTGGTAATGGTGGACTGCCTTGGTAGTGGTGGACTGCCTTGGTAGTGGTGGACTGCCTCAGTAATGGCTAACGCCCTTTTCCCCACCAAGCTGGACTGTCCTGGGTCCAGCTGCACTTGCTGCAAAACTTTCAATCCAGAGTGTTTCAGATTGCTGTCTTTGTGGGGGTGGAACCCACTGAGCCAGATTGCCTGGCTCCCTGTTTCAGTCTCCTTTTTTTCAGTTGAATGGGCGGCTCTGTATTCCAGGCATTCTGGGCACCTGTTGAAATGGTAGCCCAGATTTGTGCGAGTTTTTGTGCAGAGACCGCAGCACTGACTGAAACAGCCGTGCTGGCAACTTGTGGCACTTTTCAGCCCGGGAATCTCCCAGTCTGTGGGCAGTAAAAACTAGTTTGGAAATGCAGTGATCATCCACCCTCTGCGTTCTTCTCACTGGGAACTGCACTCCAGAGCTGTTCCTATTTGGTCATCTTGGATCTCTCTCCCTAAAATTATTTTTTTTAATTTTATAAGTAGGTTAATAGTTTCAACATACATCAAATTAGATGAGACCTGAGGCCCTCCAGGATGTAGGAGGTATCTTGGGAGAGACAGTGGAGACAGTGGTTCTCGGCCCTTTACAACCTCCTTCCAAGCTCCAGGGGCATCTGTTGGGACATCCATACCAGTTTTTTGTGCTCTGGTTTTGGGACTGGAGGAAGACAAAGAATGGGTCCCCCTACCGACCTTTCCTGTCCCTTGTCTTCTTTTATTATTTTAAAAAATTTTCAAGCAAATTTGCACATACCTTGTTAAAGTTATTTCCTCATCTTTCTTGTTGCTAATGTATCTATTTATTTTGGTGAAAAATTCAACAATATTATGTTACACTGGGTTGATACAGTGTATGCCTTTCGTTTAATAAATCTAGATAGATACTGTCTGAAAAGCTTGTCAGCCTAAATAGTGCATAGTTTTTCTTTTCTCTTGGATTTGAACAACGTATCTCATATAAAATGCCTCTGTTCTATGAAATAGTAATATATTTAATCCATACATTAACTATCAATGTGAATTCTACATTTTATCCCAATCGAAGTATCAATAAATTATTTAAAAATCCTTTTCTTCTTCGAATAAATGACATTACTGTCTTAGTATATGAACATAAAATGAGTTCCAAATTTTAAAAACTTGAGGCTGGCTGGGCGCAGTGGCTCATGCCTATAATCCCAGCATTTTGGGAGGCTGAGGCAGGCAGATCATGAGGTCAAAGGATCAAGACCATCCTGGACAACATGGTGAAACCCTGTTTCTACTAAAAATACAAAAATTAGCTGGGCACGGTGGCACACATCTGTTGTCCCAGCTGCTCAGGAGGCTGAGACAGGAGAATCGCTACCACACTCCAGTCTGGTGTCAGAGCAAGGCTCCTTCTCAAAACAACAACAACAATAATAGTAAAATAAATAAAAATTTAAAAATTGAGGCTGGCAAAAATTACAAACTCTGTGCTCTTCGTACTTAAATTTCAACACGTATGGAAACATCACACAGGGAAAAAAAAAAGCTATTGTAGATCTTGTAACTACCTTCGTGGGATGCTATATAAAAAAAAAACTCCTTAATAATGATTGGTAGTTGGAATAGAAGAGTGCTAGGTTATCTTAACATAATCTTTCTCATTCATAAAAAATCATGATTGTGGAAAATACACATTTTACATATTCCTTTTCATGATAGGCATATTTAAAGGGACCAAGGAAATACTATAACCCTCAATTAGCTGTGTGTTTCAGTAATATAGAAATTAATGGGACTGGGTGTAGTGGCTCCCGACTGTAATCCCAGCACTTTGGGAGGCTGAGGAGGGTGGATTGCCTGAGCTCAGGAATTCGAGGCCGGCCTGTGCAACAGAGTGAAACCTCATCTCTGTAAGAAAAATACAAAAATTAGCAGGACATGGTGGTGCATGCCTGTAGATCCAGCTATAATACTGGCAGCAGCGGGGGAGATGAGGCAAAAGGATCCCTTGAGTTTAGGAAGTCGATGCTGCAGTGAAAGGACTGCACTCCAGCCTGGGTACACTTCAGCCTGGGAGATCCTATCTCAAATAAATAAATAAATAAACAAACAAACTTTTATTTTCGTGTTACAGCCCCATATTTTTACTCTATGCCCTCTTTTTTATTTAGCTTGATTTCATTTTACATCTTTCCATATTTTGAACATCTTTATGCAGCTACATCTCATGTTAAATAATTATTAACATAAAATGTTTATAGAGTGCAATAGAATGCAAAGCACCTATTTAGACGCAGGCTGCCCATAGACTATAAATGGCAGACAGGAAACAAGAGAGACATGGGGAGAGTTTGTTCGAGACAGGTAAGAGAAAAATGCCAGAGTTGATCTGAGAAGGAAGGTAAAATCAAGGTGATTTGTAAAGTGTTACTTTAAAGCACTTCACTGATGCTACTAAGATTGTGATTGTTTTTTAAAGAAAGGACTGAAGTATGTAAGATTTATAACCTTTTTAAAAATTTGAGTTATTTTATCTATCTAACTGAGTTTTAAACCTAATGTGGGGTTTTGGTAAAGATTGATTAGATGATAGGCTAATTCTACAAGGTAATTAAGCTATTCCCTTAGGGACACAGGCAATTTGGGGAGATGTACTATTTCTTTCAGACCCTTATAGTGCCACTTAACCTAGCTGTTCAAATACAAAGCCATTTAAAGTGATTTCTCCCACTCAGACGGAAATTTTAGATAATATAGATAATCTGCATTAATAACACGTCTAGCATGACAGGGGATCTAGATGGAGGAAGAAGTTATAAAGGGTCAGAGCTGGCCAGGCGCAGTGGCTCACGCCTATAATCCCAGCACTTTGGGAGGCCAAGGTGGGTGGATCACGAGGTCAAGAGATCGAGACCATCCTGGTCAACATGGTGAAACCCCGTCTGTACTAAAAATACAAAAATTCGCTGGGCATGGTAGTGCACGCCTGTAGTCCCAGCTACTCGGGAGGCTGAGGCAGGAGAATTGCTTGAACCCAGAAAGCGGAGGTTGCGGTGAACCAAGATCATGCCATTGCACTCCAGCCTGGTTAACAAGAAAGAGTGAAACTCTGTCTCAAAAAAAAAAAACAGGTCAGGACTGGGAGTGCACAAGCAGGAAGTAAGTTCCATTATTGAACTGGGAAGTAGTTTTAAGGGAAGACTGCCTCATAAATAATGAGTCCTAAGTATCATTGTCCAGATAGATCCAAGACCACCATCTAAAGAGTACACTTAGGAAAAGAGGAAAAATGAGTGCTTACTTACAAGGTGATTCATTGACTCCTGCCACCAAAATTCTTGCTCATAGCTAGTGGATTTTATACTGTTGACTTAAAAACATTACTTTGCTTTTACTATTGTTTTATTATCATGCTTTTTGACCTTCTGTGGTTTAAATAGAGTATGGTATTATATAAGGTGTGACAAGGATATGTGGCCATCAGGTTGAGTTTGTTAAATAGATATGTGACTGTTTCTATTTGTAGGTCCACAATTCTTCTGTTTATACTGGAATTATCAGGCCTAGATGGTATATTCAATATCTCCTCCAAATACAGTGGATGCAAGTGTAAGAATCATGCATGGATCTTGCCAGGCCGTGCATGAGATGGAACTGAGTTCAGAGTGTCTTTTACATACACAAGTAGTTGTAGGGGGTGAGCTATGCAGTTCATAATGGTACCGGTTGATCAGGGTTCCAGCATCCACTTCTAGTAGGTTATATCTAGTATCAGAACCTAGACAAGGAGAGCTAGACTTGACATCTTAAATGAAGAGCCTGTCTGCAAAGCTGTGTAGCAGGTTTCTATACCATTAAGCTTGGCCTGAAGGTGCTAAGGTTCACCAAGTTCTGCTGAGTCAGTGTTTCTCAAACTACATAGACATGAGAATTAGTTGGGGAATTTATTAAAAGTGCATATCTCTGAGCCCCAATCCTGGAGATTATGATTCAATAAATCTGGAATAGGATCCTAAGATCTGGGATTTTAAGAACATATAGATACATATAATTGGATATAGGTGAACTATAAAAACCTGTGCTGGGTGGTCACTGATGAAAGTCACTCAGGTGGTTAGGTATGGGTGGAGAAAAATACCAAATTTGAAAAGTGAAAATTTTTATAAGTCTGGACGTTGTGGACTGCAGGTAAGGCTCAACTTCTGCTGAATTCATTGGTCAAAGAGAAGGCAGGCTAGTTGACCTGCTGCTAAAAGGTATAGAGCCTTAGATTCTATTCCACCCAGCTTCCCATGTTGGTATTTTATCTGTACACGAGATTGGTGATGGTGTGCCAAGGACTGGAGGACAAGGATGCATTAATTACTGGAGTATCTTGGAGAATCCTCCAGAAATGGGAGACGAACTGAGGATTGCCCAGCATGAAGGAATACATCACCTGACTTTTTGTGGAAAGTAAAGGATCCCTTGGAATTTGGACTTGGTCACAGTTGCTTCCATGTGGCCTTTGACCACAGTGGGATGCTATTCTCAAAGGACAAGAGTTTGGATAATGAAGCGACTGTAGGTCTGAAATTTACTAACTGTAAATTAGGTGAAATTCATTTGTCTTTTTGAGCCTCAGTATCCACATCTGTAAAATGGGTATAACAACCACACTTTGGATTGTTGTAAGGAAAGGCAGAATAGGAATAAACACTTTGGATGGTTTCTGCATATGCAGAGGATCTATTTTGCTTCCATGAACATCCTGGAATAGTGGAAAGAATGTATATTGTGCAGTTAGGCCTGGATTTGAGTCCTATTTCTATAACTTCCTAACTATATGGCATTTACTTCCTTTTTCTGCAGATAAATTACTCGCCTAAAATAAAATTATAATGCCTGTCTTGTAAGATTGTTGTGAATATTAGCAACAATACAGGAAAAATACCAGGCATTCTATAGAAATTGATCCATAAATATTACTGCTTCTCTCCCTCTTTTCTTTCTCTTCCTTCTTCTCCTTCTCTTCCTGCAACTCCTTCTAATTTTTATAACTTGAGGTCCTGAGTTCATAAAACCTATGGAGAGTGAGCTGGTCTCCCAATCTGATTTGAACTATTTTCAGACAGTTGCATAGGATTGCTAGAGCGGAAAAAAAATGTAGATTCACAAGTGGCTAGGGTGACCCTGAATTGCTTCCCTAACAGGACCTAGAATTATTTATATTGGCTTACTTATTGTGGCTTCTATGAAATTACCTACTGGTCTGATTTAATAGTTAGGCCTCTTGTCAACCATTTCACAGTCAGCCCAAGGGGAGCTGCATCAGCTCACTATTAGGTGGGTGATGATTTTACAGCATAGGAGTTATGTGAATTCATATCAAAGTTACCTATTTGAGGTACTGTATCCCTCCTAGATGTGTAAATACAAAATGCTATTCCCCTTAATTCTTCCAGTTCATTCATTCCATACTAGACATAATCAAAATGGGTCAGCTTCTGGACCAGGAAGCAGGTGTTAGAGTGCTGGAGAATGGAATCACATCCTTTGTGCTGCTAGAAAACATTTGGCATCTTCCCAAAAACCATGCCGTTAGGACCTCACAGTCTTACAAAAAAAACCATCCATTTGATGAGTAAGGAACTCTGGTTATGTACCTGTTATGCTGGTCAGTCATATTTCTCCAATTTGGAAGGTGACTGTGAAGTCAACTCACCTTCATGTTATAGGTCACAAGGACCCAGGAGCCTGCATGTAGGCAATAATCAACATGCCAAAAAAACCATAATCCTCCAAAATTGTCGTAAATTTCTAAGAGACACTCCAATAGAAAGAAATGAGTGTGTTACATACCCACAGACTTTATAGTCTGTCCAAAAAGAATTGTTTCCATCAGTAGGGCAAAGCCTTCCACTGCATTACCTCAACATAGAAAGGCTCCAGCAGAACAGTATCAGCAACTGGGTGTCCTATTGAGGGTGAGCAGGGATGGAATGCAGAATTATTGAGAATTGGTGCCACCCAGGTGTACATACACAAGTGGATGACTAGTGGCCTGCAATCCAAGGGACAGCAATGGGAATTGTTGGCCACCACCAGTAAAGGAAACCTACAATTAAATACTAGAATTGAGCAAGTAGGGGCCAAAAGTTAAACTGCTGAGTGTTGTTAGGAGCTAGAAGTAAGTTGCTAGATAACCCCAGTGGATTCTACAGAACAGCATTCTTACTTGGAGCTCTTCTTAATGAGCCACTTTCCTGAATTGTTCTGCCTGGACTGTGACAATGAACATATTGTAATCATGAACAAAATCACCATTCAAAGTCAAATTCAACACATTTGCCTTGAGTATTTTCTACATGCCAAGCCCTGAGCCAGACAATGAAGAATACCAGTCAATATACTCTGTGATAGCTCATAGTCAGTTGAGGAATATGTTTATTTAGCAACTACTTTTAACAGGCCACTGCTTCAGTAGCAGAAGACATAAAGATAAACAGGACTCCTTCCCTCCTTCAGACTTAGTGGGACCATGTTAGGTACAGATTGGCAAGTTAGGTGAAGCGGCCAGATAGCAGAGAACAGTACATAATAGAGGGGAAAACAGCTACTCTTCAAATCCACTCTTGCCTTCTTAAAAGGGGATCTATAAAGAAAAATCCAGGAGTGACTGCCCATGCTTTGTGCTTCTAAGGGAGTAGAGAGCTCTCTTGCTTGGCTGAGTGCCTTGAGGCATTCCTGATATGAAAAGGGGGTGGAAACTGGAAAGAGCTGAAAGTGTCTTCATAATAACATGATAAGAATATAGAATTCTATGTACAATTAAGAGGTAAGATATGAGAAGAAGAGGTGGGAAAAGGAAGAGACAGGAAGGCCAGACGCCTTTAAGGGGAGCCAAAAGGTATTTTAGGGACAGAGTGTTTAATATTGTATTTTATTTGTATTATCTCCCTCTATAGAGAAAAGAAAGTGCATTTATGAAATCACAGAAAAGTCCTGTTTTAAGCTTGGGGTGATGCTCTGTGGAACTGAGAATGCATATGTGGAATTTATAAACTAATTCAGCAGAAGCAGATAGCAGAGCCAGAAGGGACCATGAGAACAAAAGCCTTCTCACTCTCCCTTTCTTCTTCCTTCATGCCTTGAATGTGAATAAACCGGTAAGCTTTCTAAAAAATGTGAAAGAAGTTATAAGCCAATTTTATCAAGGTTTTAAGGTACAGAGTGAGCTCAGATGACAATTGAATTATATTTAAATTATGAACTAAGAAGTATGGACTTTCTGTTTTAGCCAGAGTCAAACCACTGAAAGACTGTAAATTTGAGGAGTAATGTATTTGAACATTGAAAATAACTTTACAATTATAGCTAAAACATTTTAGGAAGAAGTTTGTTTTCAAGAAATAAACAAATTCTAATTCCTTTTAAATTGAGCCAGAGTTTGTGATATAGATGATTAATATATGATTTTTAAAAAAAATGACAGTACAGATTCAGGAAAAAGTTCTTTCATGAGTTTTGTCTTTTTAAGAATATTTTGTACAGATACCTGATTTATTTATAATCAGGTTTATAGGTTTATTTTTTTTCTTTCTATTTATGGTAATCTTGTGTGAGTATAAATGTGTATGTGTTTTAATTTATGATCAGTAGCAGAATTTTGAACAAGAAAAATTTTACTGAATTTTTGTGGCTAAATGTAAAACATCTGACAATTTTGCCAAGAAAACTCAAATTGCCTTGTTTTGTTTGCATAAGCAAACGAAAAAGTCCGGGGTATCCATCTGCAAATCAACATCAAAGGCTTTCCACAAAATGCAGGGAGGGTGACTTGTATTTGGAGAACAGCATGAGATCTTTCTGTTACTAGGGCACTGCTGGCTGCAGCTTTCTGCACTAATCATGGTCAAGGGCAACTGAGGTTTATGTGTCTGTATTGCTGAGGTAGCTGGTCTTTTCAAGCTGAAACTCACAGCTCTCTGCCTTTGGCCACCCTCCCACCCCTTGACATCTGTTAATGATGGAGATTTGCAGCACATTTTCTATGAAATGAAACCATTCTAAAAACTTTTATAAAGTCAAAGGTTTTGGAAAAAAGGAGAAACAGTCATTGAGTAAACACATCTTTTTTGAGACCTGATGCTAGATAAGCCTCATATGAGTTATTTAGTGCATATAACATTTACTCCACAGAATTATGATCTTGACACCTGACCAGAAAACCTCTATTTCTTTCTCATTATTAACTGTATCAGGTTTCCTTCTTTTCTTTTAATGTGATGTTCACAATCATGCATTTTAGAAGTAAGTCTATAATTTGGATGACTCCAAACAGCTAAGATTCTACAATTGTGTATTCTAAATAAGGAATATGTCTTTGCAGGTGTTGATGGTCCTAAGTTATCTGCTAGTATAAAAGACAGATAATTTACCTGGCCCTGATGCTATTATAATATCTGTTAGCATAAAAGACAGATATTTCACCTGACCCCTCCTCTCCCCTCCCCTTCCCTCCTCTCCCCTCCCCTCTCCCCTCCCCTTCCCTCTCCTTGCCCATCCCCTCCCATCCCCACTTCCCTTCCTCCCTTCCTCCCTTCCTCTCTACCTTCTACTTTTTCCTCCCTTGTTTTTTCTTCCTCCCTCCTTTCTCCCTCTTTCTCTTTATTCCCTCTTTCTACCCCTTTCTTCTTTCCTTATCCTTTTCTTGTCCCCTCTCTCTCTTTCTCTTTTACATTCTTTCTATAACGATACTTTAAAGTTTTTATTGAAGTAAAATATAATGCAGAAAATGGCTCAAATTATAAGTGTACAACCTGGTAATTTTTTACAAAGTGAACAGCGTTGTGTAACCAGCATTCGAATGGAAATATAACAATATCAGAAAACTTTGCATGCTCTCAAAATTATTAGGCACCCCCTCACCCAAAAACTCACCACTATTCTGACCTGTAGAACACAGAAAATTAGTTTAGCCGGTTTTTGAACTTTATACAAATGGATTCATATAGTATGTACTCCATTGTGACTGGCTTATTTTACTTAACATTGTGTGGAATTTATTTATGCTATTGCTTATAGTAGTAGTCCACTCATTTTCATTGATGTGTGATTAGAAAAAAAAGAAAAGATTGAGAAAACATTTCTTCATGCAATTAAGCTATTAAGAAGAGTCTATAAATAAAAATATACCACAATTTATTTATCTATTTAACACTATTGATAGACATTTGTTCTCAGTTTTGGTTTTGGTTTTGGTTTTTATAAAAGGACTGCTAAAAACATTCTTGTATGTGCTTTTGGTTTTACTAAATATATTCCTAAAAGTAGAATTGCTTCAACATAAAGTATGACTATGTTAAGCTTTTGCAGATTCTTCCAGAGTTACCCAAAATGGTTATACCAACAATTCCAATTGCTCTATAACTTTGCCAGCCCTTAGCATTATCAGATTATATTTTGTTTTGTTTTAAAGCAGCACTCTTGATGAATATGCCATGACATCTTAGTGTAGTTTTCATTTGTGCTTTCTTATTAATTAATGAGTGCCTACTCATTTATGTATAGGTTATTTGAATATCTTCTTTTATGACGTACCTATTTAAGACTTCTTTTATGAAGTACCTACTTAAGACTTATCTATTTTTAAGTGATTTGTCCATCAGTTCTTGTTGATATTTTGGAATTCTTGGAATATACTATATTTGAATTATTTGTCAGAAATATATTTTGTAAATATCTTCTCCCAATGTATGCTTTGCTTTTTCACTATCGTGTCCATCTTTTGTCTTTATAATTTTTTTGTCCTGTTTAAGAAATTATTCCTCACCTAGAGTTCATGAAGATATTCTCATTTGTTAACTTCTAGAAATTTTATTGTTTTACACTTCACACTTAGGTCTTCAATCTAATTTGAAATTGAATTTTGGATATGGGTCTCTCAAGATTCATTTATTCACATGTGGAGATCCAATTGACCCAGAACTACTTATTGAAAAGACCATCTTTACCCATTGCTGTATAGTAGGCTTATCACATAACAAGTTTCCATAATTGTGTGGATCTCTTCTGTGCCATACTATATGTTCATTGGTGTATTTGCCTCTTTGCACCAGTACTACACTGTCTCAATCACTGTAGTGTTAAAATAATTCTCGATATCTGGGCACAGTGGCTCATGCCTGTAATGCCAGCACTTTGGGTGGCCAAGATGGGAGGATCCCTAGAGGCCAGGAGTTCAAGACCAGCCTGTGAAACACAGTGAGAACTCATCTCTACAAACATAAAAGTATCCAGGTGTGGTGGCACACACCTGTAGTTCTAGCTATTCAGAAGGCTGAAGCAGAAGGACCCTTTGAGCCCAGGAGTTCTTGGTTTCAGGGAGCTATGACTGCACCACTGCATTCCAGCCTGGGTGAGAGAGTCAGACTCTGTCTCAAAAAACAAGAAAATTATTGATAACTCATAGTATGAGTCTCCCAAATTAAATTTTTCCTCAAATATTATTTTGACTTTTTGTGGCTCCTTGCATTTCCCTAAAATTGGAACATGGATGAAGCTGAATGCCATCATCCTCAGCAAACTAACACAGGAACAGAAAACCAAATGCCACATGTTCTCACTCATAAGTGGGAGTTGAACATTGAGAACACGTGGGCACAGAGAGGATAACAACATACACCATGACATGTTGCGGCATGGGGATTGAGAGGAGGGAACTTAGAGGACAGGTTAATAGGTGCAGGAAACCACCATGACACATGTATACCTATGTAACAAACCTGCATATTCTCCACATGTATCATGTTTGGTTTTTAGAAAAAATTAAAAAAAAATTAAATCATCTTGTCAATGCACCACTTCTCATGTACATTTTCTGAAATTCCAATTAAGTTGGATCTATAGATTGGTTTGTGCTAATTGCACTACATTATTTTGATTCATGATGTGATATAGCCTTCCATATATATGGATTTATTTAATTACTCCAGTAGTATTTTCTACCACTAAAGTAATTTGTAGATTCATATGTAGCAACCTTGCATTAAATTTATTCCTGGGTATTTGATATCTTTTGATGTTCTTATAAATATAACCGTTTTATTTCATTTTTCTATTTTTTAAAAATTATTTGTCTTTATCTCACCTACAAGTTTGAAGGTAAATTTTTACTAGATAAATAATTCTTGGTTGACTGATATTGAATTCTGTCAACACTTTAAAAGTGACATTCCACTATCTTCTGTCTACCATTTTTTTTTATAATACCTAGGGAATCATTCTTATAATTATTCCTCTTTTTATAATATAGAGGTTTTCCTCCCTTTCTGGTGGCTTTTAAGATTTTTATTCAACCATTGGTTTTTAGCATTATATTGTGACTAACCTACAGACTGTTTTCTCTGTATTTATTCTACTTTTAGGCCACTAAGACTTTTATGTATGAAAACTAACATTTTCTCACTTAATTTGAGAAATTTGGGGAAATAATTGCTTCAAATATTTTCTCTGTTCCATACTCTGTCTCCTCTCATTCAGGGACTTCAATTACATATATGTTAGGCCACTTGATATTGTCACCCAGTATATTCATGATACATTTATTTTTTTCACTCTTTCATTTTTTTGTTTTTTAGTTTTAGAATTTATATTCATTTGTCTTTAATTTTATTGAATTTTTCTTTTGCCATGTCTAATCTGTTAAGCCTACCCAGTAGATTTTTTTCATTAAGAATTGTACTCTTTAGTTCTTAAATTTTGTTTTTTTAAAATACTTTCTACTCTGCTGAGAATTTTTATCTCTTAACTCACTATATTCATCTTTTTCTTTAATTCCTTGCACATATTTAGAATAACTTTTTAAAAGTCCTTGTCTGCTAATTTCAACATTTAAATCATCATATGGTCTATTATAATAATTGGTTTTTCTCCTGTTTGTAGCATACATTTTCCCATTCCTTCTCAAGTTTGTAAGTTTCGGTTGACTATAGGATATTGAAAGTGTTATGTTGAGGGGGACTGGATTTGTTTAAAGGATACTGAGATTTGCTGTACTAGGCAGTTAAATTACTAGTGGATTCTGTTGATCATATGAGGCTTGGTTTTATGATTTTTAGGGTGGCTCTATTTCATTTGAGTCCTTAGTCCTAGGATCTGTTCATTATCTTAATGTGTGCTCCTTATTTAAAGTGTGGCCTTTCTGGGGTCTCAACTAAATGCTTGAGGTGTTTCCCAAGGTCTTTCTCCTCATTTTTCATCTCTGCACAACTTCCAGAATCTCTTTTCAGCTTTCTTTCTTGTGGTAGCCACTCACTTCCAAGACTCATGGAGTCTCTCCCTGTTCATGTACAACTCAGCACTTGACCAAAGACTTGAGTGTAACTATTACATTGTGCCTCCAACAAAAAAGGTCCTCTTCATAGCACCATATCCCACAAATTCCACTCACTCAGAAACTCTGGATTCTGATGGCTATCTACTTATAACAAAAATAAATTAATGTTTAAAATGTAATATTTACAGAGATACACTATAGAAAGTAAAAATCTCTGATCAGAACTTCCAATACTGTGTTGAATAGGGCTGGTGAGAGACAGCATCCTTGCCCTGTGCCTGTTTTCAAAGGAAATGCTTACAGCTTTTGCCCATTCAGTATGATATTGGCTGTGGGTTTGTCATAAAAGGCTCTTACTATTTTTAGATACGTTTCGGCAATATCTAGTTTATTGAGAGTTTTTAGCATGAAGGGGTGCTGAATTTTATTGAAGACTTTTTTTGTATCTATTAAGATAATCATGTGGTTTTTGTCATTAGTTCTGTTTATGTGATGGATTACATTTACTGACTTGTGTATGTTGAACCAGCCTTGCATTCCAGGGATGAAGCCAACTTGATCGTGGTGGATAAGCTTTCAGATACGCTGCTGGATTCAGTTTGCCAATATCTTATTGCGGATTTTCACATCAATGTTTATCAGGAATATTGGCCTAAAATTTTCTTTTTTTGTTGTGTCTATACCAGGTTTTGGTATCAGGATGATGATGGACTCATAAAATAAGTTAGGGAGGAGTCCTTCTTTTTCTATTGTTTGAAATAGTTTCAGAAGGAATGGTACCAGGGCTTCTGTAACTCTGGTATAATTCATCTGTGAATCGTCAGGTCCTGGGCTTTTTTTGGTTGGTAGGCTATTAACTACTGCCTCAATTTCAGAACTTGTTTTTGGTCTACTCAAGGATTCAACTTCTTCCTAGTTTAGTCTTGGAAGGGTGCATGTGTCCAGGAATTTATCCATTTCTTCAAGATTTTCTAGTTTATGTACATAGAAGTGTTTATAGTATTCTTCTATGGTAGTTTGCATTTCTGCGGGATCAGTGGTGACATCACTTTTATCATTTTTATTGTGTCTATTTTATTCTTCTCTCTTCTTTATTAGTCTAACTAGCAGTTTATCTATTTTGTTAATCTTTTCAAAAAACAAGCTCCTAGATTCACTGATTTTTTAAAGGATTTTTCGTGTCTCTCTCTTTCCTTCAGTTCTGTTCTGATCTTAGTTATTTCTTATATTTTGCTAGCTTTTGAATTTGTTTGCTCTTGCTTCTCTAGTTCTTTAAATTTTGATGTTAGGGTATCAACTTTAGATCTTTCCCACTTTCTCTTGTGGGCATTTAGTGCTATAAATTTCCCTCTAAACACTGCTTTAGCTCTCTTAACAATTTTGTTAAATTTTATCTTTGTTCTCATTGGTTTCAAATAATTTATTTATTTCTGCCTTAATTTTGTTATTTACCCAGTAGTCATACAGGAGTAGGTTGTTCAGTTTCCATGGAATTGTGTGGTTTTGAGTGAATTTCTTCATCCTGAGTTCTAATTTGATTGCACTGTGATCTGATAAAATGTTATAGTTTCCATTCTTATGGATTTGCTAAGGAGTGTTTTATTTCCAATTAGGTGGTCAATTTTAGAATAAGTGCTATGTGGGGCCAAAAAAAATGTATATTCTTCTGATTTGGGATGGAGAGTTCTGTAGATGTCTATTAGGTCTGGTTGGTCCAGAGCTGAGTTCATGTCCTAAATATCCTTGTTAATTTTCTATCTTGTTGATCTGTCTAATATTGACAGTAGGATGTTAAAGTCCACCTCTATTGTTGTGTAGGAGTCTAAGTCTCTTTTTAGGTTTCTAAGGACTTGCTTTATGAAGCTGGTTGCTTCTATATTGGGTGCATCTATATTTAGGATAATTAGTGCTTCTTGTTGCATTGATCCCTTTACCATTCTGTAATGCCCTTCTTTGTCTCTTTTGGTCTTTGTTGGTTTAAAGTCTGTTTCTCAGAGCCTAGTATTGCAACCACTGCTTTTTTTATTTTTTTTCTTTCCTTTTGCTTGGTAAATATTCCTCCATCCCTATATTTTGAGCCTATGTGTGTCTTTGCATGTGACATGGGTCTCCTGAATACAGCACACCGATGGGTCTTGACTCTATCCAATTTGCCAGTCTGTGTCTTTTAATTGGGACATTTCACCCATTTTCATTTAAGGTTAATATTTTTATGTGTGAATTTGATACAGTCATTGTAATGCTAATTGGTTATTTTGCCCATTAGTTGATGCGGTTTCTTCATAGTGTCAAAGGTCTTTACAATTTGGTGTGTTTTTGCAGTGCTGGTACCTGTTTTTGTTTTCCATATTTAGTGCTTCTTTCAGGAGTTCTTGTAAGTCAGGCTTGGTGGTAACAAAATCTCTCAGCATTTGCTTGTCTGTAAAGGATTTTATTTCTCTTTGGCTAATGAATTAGTTTGGCTGGATATGAACTTCTGGGTTGAAAATACTTTTCTTAAGAGTATTGAATATTCCCCTCCCTCCCCCATACTTCTGGCTTGTAGGGTTTCTGCAGAAATAACCATATTAGTCTAAAGGGCTTTTCTTTGTAGGTAACCCGACCTCTCTGGCTGCCCTTAAAAGTTTTTCCTTCATTTAAACCTTGGTGAATCTAATGATTATGTGTTTTGGGATTTCTCTTCTTGAGGAGTATCTTTGTGGTGTTCTCTTTATTTCCTGAATTTGATTGTTAGCCTCTCTTGCTAGGTTGGAGAAGTTAGGCAAGATAAAGAAAAAAGAGATTTCAAATAGGAAATGAGGAAGTCAAATTATCTCTGTTTGCAGACGACATGATTTTATATTTAAAAGATCCTATTGTCTCAGGCCAAAAATCTCCTTAAGCTGATAAACAACTTCTGCAAACTTTCAAGATACAAAATCAGTGTGCAAAAATCACAAGCATTCCTACACACCAATAATAGACAAATAGCCAAATAATGAGTGAACTCCCATTCACAATTGCTACAAAGAGAATAAAATACCTAGGAATACAACTTTCAAGGGATGTGAAGGATCTCTTCAAGGAGAGCTATAAACCACTGCTCAAGAAAATAAGAGAAGACACAAACAAATCTAAAAACATTCCATGCACATGGATTGGAAGAATCAATATTGTGAAAATTTGGCCATGCTGCCCAAAGTGATTTATAGATTCAATGCTATCCCCATCAAGCTACCATTGACTTTTTTCACAGAATTAGACTAAACTACTTTAAATTTTATATGGAACCAAAAAGGAGCCTGCATATCCAAGACAATTCTAAGCAAAAAGAACAAAGCTGGAGACATCATACTACCTGACATGAAACTATATTAGAAGGCTACAGTAACCAAAACAGCATGGTACTGGCACCAAAACAGGTATATAGATGAATGGAACTGAACAGAGGCCGCAGAAATAACACCACATATCTACAACCATCTGATCTTTGACAAACCTGACAAAAACAAGCAATGGGGAAATGATTCCTTGTTTAATAAATGGTGTTAGGAAAACTGGCTAGCCATGTGCAGAAAACTGAAACTGGATCCCTTCCTTACACCTTACACAAAAATTAACTCAAGATTGATTAAAGACTTAAATGTAAGATCTAAAACCATGAGAACCCTAGAAGGAAACCTAAGCAATACTATTCAGGACATAGGCATGGGCAAAGACTTCATGACTAAAACACAAAAAGCAATGACAACAAAAGCCAAAATTAACAAATGGATCTAATTAAACTAAAGAGCTTCTGCAGAGCAAAAGAAACTATCATCAGAGTAAACAGGCAACCTACAGATTGGGAGAAAATTCTTACAATCTATCCATTTAGCAAAGGGCTCATATCCAGAATCTACAAGGAACTTAAACAAATTTACAAAATAAAAACAATCCCATCAAAAAGTGAATGAAGTATATGAACTGATATTTCTCAAAAGTACACATTTAGGAGGCCAACAAACATATGAAAAAAAGCTAATCTTCAATGGTCATTAGAGGAATGCAAATCAAAACCATAATGAGTTATCATCTCACACCAGTTAGAATGGCAATCATTAAAAAGTCAAGAAGGCCAAGCGCAGTGGCTCAGGCCTATATTCTTGGCACTTTGGGAGGCTGAGGTGGACAGATCAAGAGATTGATACTATCCTGGCCAAATGGTGAAATCCTGTCTCTACTAAAAATACAAAAATTAGCTAGGTGTGGTGGTACGCACCTACAGTCCCAGCTACTCGGGAGGCTCAGGCAGGAAATCACTTGAATCCAGGAGGCAGATGTTGCAATGAGCCGAGATTGCACCACTGCACTCCAGCCTGGCAACAGAGTAAGGCTTTGTCTCAAAAAATTAAAAAGGCAACAACATATGCTGAAGAGGGCTAGAGAATATGTGGAGAAATAGGAATGCCTTTACACCATTGTGGAAGACAGTGTGGTGATTCCTCAAGGATCTAGAAATAGAAATACCATTTGACCCAGCAATCCCATTACTGGGTATATACCCAGAAGAATATAAATTTTTCTACTGTAAAGACACATGCATTCATATATTTACTGCAGCACTGTTCACAATAACAAAAACTTGGAACCAACCCAAATGCCTATCAATGATAGACTGGTTAAAGAAAATGTGGCACATATACACCATGGAATATTATGCAGCCATATAAAAAAATGAGTTCCTGTCCTTTGCAGGGGCATGGATGAAGCTGGAAACCATAATTCTCAGCAAACTAGCATAGGAACAGAAAACCAAACACCACATGTTCTCACTCATAAGTGATAGCTGAGCAATGAGAACACATGGACACAGGGAGGGGAACATCACACACCAGGGCCTGTTGGAGGGTGGGGGGCTAGGGGAGGGATATCATTAATACCTAATGTAGATGACAGGTTGATGGGTGCAGGAAACCACCTGGCACATGTATAACTATGTAAGAAAAATCTGCATGATCTGCACATGTATCCCAAAACTTAAAGTATAATTTAAAAAAAAATGTAAAAATCTGTTATTATCTTTCTCCAGGTTTTTCCCTTTGCATATTGTTTTGTAATGTAATTTTCTTCCTTAAGATACAACAAGGATTTTAGCTAGGTACAGAATACATTTTTCACATTATACTTACACTTTTCTCACTTCATAAGTAAAGAAACATACATTATTTCTTTAAAAGAATGGATGGATTAATTTTTTATTGAAAATTCTTAATTCTGCCAGGTACAGTGGCTCATGCCTTTAATTCTTGCACTTTGGGGGGCCAAGATGTGCTGACTGCTTAAGCCCAGGAGTTCAAGACAAGCCTAGGCAACATAGCAAAACACTGTCTCTGCAAAAATACAAAAAGCTGGTTTTGATGGTGCACACTTGTAGTCTCAGCTACTCTGGAGTCTGAGGTGGAAGGATCACTTGAGCCCAGGAGGTCAAGGGTGCAGTGAACCATAATCACGCCACTGTACTCCAGTCTGGGTAACAGAATGAGACTTTGTCTCAAAAAACAAACAAACAAAAAATAAAGAAAGAAAGAAAATTCTTAATTCTGAAAAGGTGAGGAAAGGTGCATCAGGGAGACCATAAGGCAGAAGGATATACAGTGATGCTGCAGAAGATTTTCTGCCTCTGAAAGGAAAGATGAAGGAGTTGAAAGAAAAGGAAGAAAACTAAGAGAAAACATGGTAGCTCACATACTTTACCTTCTTGAATAGAATGATTTTTTAATTTAATGATAAATTTAAAAATTACATAACACTGAAATCCAAGCTTGCTAGTTTAAAAAGGTATGATTATATTATTACTGTTTTAAGACAGATTATATTAGGTTTTACTATACATTACAGCAGGACACTGGCCCTTAATCCTGTGAGTAGAAGCATGCTAACATGCCTACAGGCATTTTAAGCCTTGTAATTTTACTGTTAAAATATTATTAGAACTCTATTATTGAGAAAATTAAACTTTATCACAGCCACTTATAAGATAGTATCACATGAAGAGATTCCCTAATCAATATCCAATAATCAGAGTTATGTGTTTAGTTATATAGGACTAATAAGGCCTTTTCCTTTTTACTAACTTTGTGTGGGTGTGAGTATGGATATTTGTGTGGTGTGTATATGTGCGCATTTTCAGGAGAATACCCAGGAGCATGTCGTATAGAATTTCAGTTGTAGAAGGAACATTAGAAATAAATCAGCAAAAACCCTTAGTCTTATAGCTGGGGAAACTGAGGTTTGAAGACATTTCAGTAAGTTGATCAAGGTACATAGCTACCTGGGCCAGAACTCAGGACTCCTAAATTTCTACAAACAGAAAAATATTCCATGCTCATGGATAGGAAGCATCAATATCGTGAAAATGGCCATAGTGCCCAAAGTGTTTATTGATTCAATGCTATCCACATCAAGCTCCCCTCGTAAGCTGAATATTTTTAAAAGAAGGAAAAAAATTGTAAAAAAAAAAAAAAAAGACATTTATGCAATGAACAAACATGAAAAAAAGCTCATCATCATTGATCATTAAAGAAATGTAACTCAAAACCACATTGAGATATCATCTCAGGCCAGTTAGAGTGGTGATCATTAAAAAATCAGGAGACAAGAGATGCTGGAGAGGATGAGGAGAAATAGGAACACTTTTACACTGCTGGTGGGAGTGTAAATGAGTTCATCCATTGTGGAAGAGAGTGCAGTGATTCCTCAAGGATGTAGAACTAGAAATACAATTTGACCAGCAATCCCATTATTAGGTATATACCAAAGGATTATAAATCATTCTATTATAAAGACACATGCACGCATATGTTTATTACAGCACTGTTCACAATAGCAAAGACTGGAAACGAACCCAAATGCACATCAATAATAGACTGGGTAAAGAAAATGTGGCACATATACACCATGAAATACTATGCAGCCATAAAAAAGGATGAGTTCATGCCCTTTGCAGGGATATAGATGAAGCTGGAAATCATCATTCTCAGCAAACTAACACAAGAACAGAAAACCAAACGTTGCATGTCCTCACTCATGAGTGGGTGTTGAACAATGAGAACACATGGACATAGGGAGGGAAACATCACACACTGGGGCTTGTTGGGCGTGGGGCTATGGGAGGGATCATGGGGGGTGGAGGGCTAGGGGAGCATTAGAAGAAATACCTAATGTAGATGACAGGGTGATGAATGCGGCAAATCACCATGGCACATGTCTACCTATGTAACAAACCAGCACGTTCTGCACATGTACCCCAGAATTTAAAGTATAATAATAATAATAAAGAAATGCACTTAAAAGAAAGAAAGGAAAAAATATAGGCAATAATGGGATTTATTCATTCCTATGATTAGCTTATGGCAAACAATTATGAAGATCCAATAGCATTTGGCAACAATCTAATGGTGATCAAAGTTAGTCGAAACATTTTGATTTATCACATCATTTAGGGTTATAAGTCCTACTTTAAGGCTCTAGGGTTAAACTCAAGCTTCATAGGTTTTGTGCCATTTCTTCTTTAGAAATCAACGAAAAGGAAGACTAGAAAGCAGGCAGAGGGTAGAAGTTAGCATCTGAAGACCAAAATACAGAAACAACTCCACTTGCTTCTTAGTTCCTCTAGAGACAGAAAATGCTGGATATTTTGTTTCGCTCATTCTTTTCCTCAGGTTGGGATATAAAGTTACAAATATAGCTATAAATGTTTATAGAAATTTCAGATTAAAAGCACAAATATCAGATTAAAACACAATTGTACTGTTGGCTCTCTGATGCAAATACCTTAAGTATGATAACTTAAAAATTTTCTCTTTTCTAGAATGGCTTTTCTGCCTATGTTATTCAACTTCCTTTCCATCCCCAAATCTCACTGGATAACTGATTTCAGAAGAAATGGGAAAGGCGAGGAGAGGCAGGAGAAATAGTGCCCACTGGGTGTCATTTCTGGTTACCTGTTGCTATATGACAACTCATTCAAAAACTGAGTAGTGTCAGGCAGTAACAATTATATTATCTTTCATGGTTTATGGGTTGTCTGGACTTGCTCATTTATGCTGTTCTTCTGATCTCATTTTGGTCCGCTCAGATTGTGACATGGTTACAGACATGTTGTGACTGAGGCAAAAATTAACTCTACATACGTTCCACTGGGACACTGGGGCAGCTGGGATTTCCTCCATTCCATGTTACCTCAGGGCCTCTCCTTTTCCTGTGGCTTCTCAATCAAAAAGCTGGACTTCTTACATGGTAAATCTAGGCTTCCGAAAGCAAATGTGTATGAGTTACTTGCCTTTTCAGGTTACACAATGTGGGAGGAATCTATGCAATGCTGTGAATACCTGGAAGCATGGCTTATTAGAGAATATGTTTGGATATTAACGGTCACAAAAGACATATCAGAATCCCTGGGGAAGTGTATGTGTTACTTGATAAAAATGATTTTAAATATTGTGATAAAATATATGAGAAAAGAGTAAAGAAAGCTATTGCTTTTATAACTGAAATACAAGAAAACATAAAGTTTTATGAAATATTTTTGTCTGGTGGGGATATACAATTCATAGCTCATGATCTTCAACTGAAGGGTATGATCATCTAATTAGTCATATCATAATCTTGGGGAAGGGTGGCATGAGTTTTGTTTCATTTTGGAGGGGTGAGGGCAGTGCATCAGAGTAAATGATTATATATTTCATTCTTAGCAATTAAGATTTCAAAACAAAATTTTGATGTGCTGAGTTTCTCAGCTTGAATTTGAGGTTTGAATTCTACTGACTTTCTACTAAAGCAAAGTCTTTTACTGTGTATTTTCATTAGATTAGAAAAACAGAAAGAACTCAGGACTAATGCATATTGGCTTTCAGAAGTTCTTTCTCCAACATTTCCCCTTTCATTCTACAAACATGTTCAAAGTGGAAATTTTGTCCACAAAAGAAAACACAAGCTTTTAAGTCAAATTTGACCCTACTTTTTCTTTATGACCTTCCAACTTATTCCCTGGACACAGAATTAAAAACAGTGAAACTCCCATTCATTTTATATTCATTAGTGTTAACATCTAAGATTTCAGATTTTCCTTTAACTGGGAAATTTTCAGACTGCTCCATGGAGAAACTGTACAAGGTCAATGAGCTTCTCATTAAAGAAGCTGACCCTTGGGAAGGTGTGAAAAGGCATTCTTCCAAAGATGATATTGTCATTACCACACATGGAGCTCCACTTTTATAAATAAGACAGCCTAACTTGAGTAGGTTGGGTCATTTAAAGCCAATCTCTCAATACTACAGGCCATATCATATGGAGACATATGTATGGTGCACAAATGTACTGAAATGTACTGAAAGAGATATTTCAAGGTTACCTTAATAAGTCAAATAATGACTGAAAAAAATTGTTTAAAAATGGCTTTGTCATTTTTGAACAATAAATACTGGGGCAGTTGATTCTGTCTCTATTCAAAACTGAAACATAATCTCCAAATATCAAAAGTCTAACTCATTGCCTAGCACTCAGAAAATATCCAATAAACACTTGTTAAAGGAATGAAGGAATGAATCCATCAACAAACAAGAAGAATATGCCCTCTAACCTTCTTCCTTAGCACTCAACTGGAATGTTGGATGCTATGTGTTATCTACTGTTTATTCCTTATTTTGATATATCATGAAATTGAAAACTACAACTGTGACTCATCTCAATGGCTATGCTTTGAATAACCCATGTTTTTCCTTGTTCCATGTCTTCAAATTGTTATACCTTTGATACAGTTAAATGTTAATGAATCATGCTCTTGAAGACTAAATGGAAAGATACTCTGTTCTGTGGTCATAATTTGGCTCCCACCATGTTTTTCCACATTCAAAGAGAGAAAATGGCCAAGAATGTTCAATAATTGATGGAAGACATGAACTCCCAGATTATAGAAGCACAGTGAGTTTAGAGAAAAATAAATAAAAGTGAGTCCAAAGAGCAGTTAAACTGAAAAACATTAAAGCCAGATAGAAAAAAATATGTATAAAATCAGTGAGAGAAAAGGCAGAATACTTAAAAATAAAAAACAAACAAACAAAAAACTTTCTTATTAGCAACATTAGAGTCCAAAGAACAATGGAATACTATCTTCTAAGTATTAAACTATCAGTTAAGAAGGGGGAATAAAGATATTTTTAGACACACACTGAGGTGATTTCCCACACAGATATTCATGACAAAGAACTACTAAAAGGTATAGTAAAAAGGAATTAAATATAAGAGAAAAAAATGGATTGTTTTAAGCAATGTAAAGAAATTGACAAGTATGGTAAAATACTTAAAATAAGAATTGCCTTTTAAAAAATCAGTAAAGATAAAATTGAAAATAAGTTTAAAACAAGGAAGGATAAAAGTGCCATAAAATAATAGCATGGAATACGAGAGATGGAGACTAAAGTTAAAACAATATAAATGGTCTTCTATTATTTGAAAAAAGTATATCTGGATGCTAATTTCAGAATTTGTTAGGGCAAATACATATGTTAAAATTTTAGGAAAAAACAAAAAAAACAAAACAAAAAAAAAAAGAAATAGAAGATATCACATCCAAACCAATAGAGAATGGATAAAGGAGATTTAAAAATTAATCTAATAAAAATTTGAAAAATAAAATAAAAATCATGATATCTAGAAAATAAAAAATAAGATAGCAGCAATAAGGTCTAATAGATCAATAGTCATAATACATGTAAACAAATCAAACTTAATAATTAAAAACAAAATTCTGCCTGAAATTTTAAAATCCAGTAATAGATATGTACAAGTGACACTGGCTGTTTAAGCCAGTGCAGTGACTTGCCGCAGGAAAAAAAAAAAAAACACACAGACCCAGGTGTCTATTCAACAGGCCACTGGAACACCAACTTAAAAAAAAAAAAAAAAGGCTCTGAGGCAGGGAGCAGGCGATCAGGCTCGGCTGGTCCCACCCCCACAAAAGAACAGCAATCAGAAACTCTCTGGATTGAGAGTTTCACAGCAAGGGCAGCTGAACCCAGGACAGTCCAGCTCTGTGGGGGAGGGACGTCCGCCATTACCGAGGCAGCCCACCACTACGGAGGTAGTCAGCCAATGCTGAGGCAGCCCACCGTTGCCCAGGCAACCCATCATTGATGAGGCAGTCCGCCATTGCCAAGGCAACCCACCACTGCAGAGAGACTCCACCTTAACAGAGGCGGGCCACCATTGCCGAGGCAGTTCTAACTACACCCATGTAAACAGGACTGCAGGGAAGTTCACTCCCTGCAGCTGGGCGGAGCCCACAGCAGCTCAGCAAAGTCTCTACAGGCAGACAGTGACTAGGCTGCCTCCTTGCTGGGCAGGGCAGCTCTGAAGGAAAAAAAAAAGAAGGCAGCAGCATAACAGAAACTCATGAAGCCCTAAATCCCTGAGACAGAGCACCTGGGAACAAAAAGCGGTTTATGAGTTCTGCTGCAGCAGACCTAAACGTACCTGCTTAGCAGCTCTGAATGAACAACGGAGCTCACAGCTCAGCATTTGAGCTCCTATAAAGAAGAGACCGTCTCCTCAAGCAGCTCCCTGACCCCTGTATATCCAAAGAGCCACCTCATAAAGGAGAGATCAGATTGACACTTGGCGGGTATCCTTCTGGGACAAAGATAGCAGAAGAAGAAAAGTGGTAACAGCCCTTACTGTTCAGCAGCTGCTGCAGATGATCCCCAGGCAAGCAGGGCCTGGAGTGGACCTCAGCAGAACTACAGCAGAGGGGCCAGACTGTCAGAAGGAAAACCAAGAAACAGAAATAACCTCATCATCAACAAACAGAACGTCCACTCATAGACCCAATCTAAAAGCCAGCAACTACAAAGACGACAGGTGGATAAATCCACAAAGATGGGAAGAAACCAGCGCAAAAAGGATGAAAACACCTGAAACCAGAACACCTCTCCTCCTACAAGGGATCACAACTCCTCACCATCAAGGGAACAAGGTTGGATGGAGAACGAGTGTGATGAAATGACAGAATCAGACTTCAGAAGGTGGGTAGTAAGAAATTTCTGTGAACTAAAAGAACATGTTCTAACCCAATGCAAAGAAACTAAGAATCTTGAAAAAAGATTTGACAAAATGCTAACAAGAATGGACAAAATAGAAAGGAATATAAGTGAATTGATGGAGCTGAAAAACACAACACGAGAACTTCGCGAAGCATGCACAAGTATCAACAGCCGAATTGACGAAGCAGAAGAAAGGATATCAGAGGTCACAGATCAACTCAATGAAATAAAACAGGAAGGCAAGAATAGAGAAAAAAGGGTAAAAAGGAATGAACAAAGTCTCCAAGAAATGTGGGACTATGTGAAAAGACCTAATCTACGTTTGATAGGCGTACCTGAATGTGACGAAGAGAATGAATCCAAGCTGGAAAATACTCTTCAGGATATTATCCAGGAAAACTTCCCCAACCTAGCAAGGCAGGCCAATATTCAAGTCCAGGAAATACAGAGAACACCACAAAGATATTCGTCAAGAAGAGCAACCCCAAGGCACATAATCATCAGATTCACCAGGGTTGAAATGAAGGGGAAAATACTAAGGGCAGCCAGAGAGAAAGGTCGGGTTACCCACAAAGGGAAGGCCATCAGACTCACAGCAGATCTCTCAGCAGAAACCCTACAAGCCAGAAGAGAGTGGGAGCCAATATTCAACATCCTTAAAGAAAAGAACTTTCAACCCAGAATCTCCTATCCAGCCAAACTAAGCTTCATAAGTGAAGGAAAAATAAAATCCTTTGGGAACATGCAAGTACTCAGAGATTTCGTCACCACCAGTCCAGCTTTACAGGAGCTCCTGAAAGAGGCTCTACACATATAAAGGAACAACCAGTATCAGCCACTCAAAACCATGCCAAATGGTAAAGAGAATCAACACAATGAAGAATCTGCATCAACTAATGGGCAAAACAGCCAGCTAGCACCAAAATGGCAGTATCAAATTCACACATAACAATATTAACCTTAAGTGTAAATGAGCTAAATGTCCCAATCAAAAGACACAGACTGGCAAATTGGATAAAAAGTCAAAACCCATTGGTGTGCTGCATCCAGGAAACCCATCTCAGATACAAGGATACACATAGACTCAAAATAAAGGGATGGAGTAAGATTTACCGAGCAAATGAAGAGAGAGAGAGAGAGAAAAAAAAAAAGCAGGATGTGCAATCCTGGTCTCTGATAAAATAGACTATAAACCAAAAACTTCATGGAAAATGAACACCTGGCTCTTGAATGCTGACTGGATAAACAATGAAATGAAGGCAGAAATAAAGATTTTCTTAGAAACCAATGAGAACAAAGACACAATGTACCAGAATCTCTGGGACACATTTAAAGCAGTATCGAGAGGAAACTTCATAGCAATAAATGCCCACATGAGAAGCATGGAAAGATCTAAAATCGACATGCTATCATCTAAATTGAAAGAGCTAGAGTAGCAAGATCCAAAAAAACTCAAAAGCTAGCAGAAGACAAGAAATAACTAAGATCAGAGCAGAACTGAAGGAGAAAGAGACACAAAAAACCCTTCAAAAAATTAATAAATCTAGGAGCTGGTTTTTTGAAAAGATCAACAAAATAGACCACTAGCTAGATTAACAGGAAAGAAAAGAGAGAATACTCAAATAGATGCAATAAAAAACGATAAAGGGGATATCATCACTGATTCCACAGAAATACAAACTGTCATCAGAGATTACAACAAACAACTCTATGCAAATAAACGAGTAAACCCAGAAGAAATGGATACATTCCTGGACACTTGCATCCTCCCAAGCCTAAACCAGGAAGAAGTCGAAACCCTGAATAGACCAACAACAAGGGCTGAAGTTGAGGCAGCAATTAAAAGCCTACCAACCAAAAAAAGTATAGGTCCAGGTAGGTTCACAGCCGAATTCTACAAGACATAAAAAAGGAGCTGGTACCTCTCCTTTTGAAACTATTCAAAACAACCCAAAAGAGGGAATCCTTCCCAAATCATTTTATGAAAACAACATCATCCTGATACCAAAACCTGGCAGAGACTCAACAAGAAATGAAAACTTCAGGCCATATCCATGATGAACATAGTTGCAAAAAACTTCAATAAAATACTGGCAAACTGATTGCAAAAGTACATCAAAAAACTTATCCCTCACAATCAAGAAGGCTTCATACCGGGGATGCCAAGCTGGTTGAACATATGCCAGTCTATAACATAATTCACTACATAAACAGGACCAAAGACAAAAAACACATGATTAGCTCAATAGAGTCAGAGAAGGCCTTCAACAAAATTTAACAGCGCTTTATGCTAAAAACTCTCAATAAACTACATATCAATAGAATATATCTCAAAGTAATAAAAGCTATTTATGACAAACTCACAGCCAATATCATACTGAATGGGCAAAAATTGGAAGCATTCCCTTTGAAATCTGGCAGTAGACAAGGATGCTCTCTCTCACCACTCCTATTCAATATAGTACTAGAAGTTCTAGCCAAAGCAATCAGGCAAGAAAAAGAAATAAAGGTACTCAGTTAGGAAAGGAGGAAGTCAAATTATCTCTATTTGTAGATGACATGATTGTATATTTAGAAAACCCCATCATCTGAGCCCGAAATCTCCAGGAATTGATAAGCAACTTCAGCAAAGTCTCAGGGTGGAAAATCAATGTGCAGAAATAAGCATTTCTTTTTTTCCCCCATTTATTTATTTTATTGCATTTTAGGTTTTGGGGTACATGTGAAGAACATGCAAGATTGTTGCATAGGTACACACGTGGCAGTGTGATTTGCTGCCTTCCTCCCCATCACCTATATCTGGCATTTCTCCCCTTGCTATCTCTCCCCAGCTCCCCACCCCACACCGTCCCTCCCCTATTTCCCTCCAACTGACCACAGTGTGTAGTGCTCCCCTCCCTGTGTCCATGTGTTCTCATTGTTCAACACCCGCCTATGAGTGAGAACATGCGGTGTTTGATCTTCTGCTCTTCTGTCAGTTTGCTGAGAATGATGGTTTCCAGGTTCATCCATGTCCCTACAAAGGACCCAAACTCATCATTTTTGATGGCTGCATAATATTCCATGGTGTATATGTGCCACATTTTCCCTATCCAGTCTATCGTCGATGGGCATTTGGGTTGGTCCAGGTCTTTGCTATTGTAAACAGTGCTGCAATGAACATTCATGTGCACGTGTCCTTATAGTAGAACGATCTGTAATCCTTTGGATATATACCCAGTAACGGGATTGCTGGGTCAAATGGAGTTTCTATTTCTAGGTCCTTGAGGAATCGCCACACTGTCTTCCACAATGGTTGAACTAATTTACACTCCCACCAACAGTGCAAAAGTGTTCCTATTTCTCCACATCCTCTCCAGCATCTGTTGTCTCCAGATTTTTTAATGATCGCCATTCTAACTGGCATGAGATGGTATCTCAAAGTTGTTTTGATTTGCATTTCTCTAATGACCAGTGATGATGAGCATTTTTTCATGTTTGTTGGCCTCATGTATGTCTTCTTTTGTAAAGAGTTTGTTCATATCCTTTGTCCACTTTTGAATGGGTTTGTTCGTTTTTTTCTTATAAATCTGCTTTAGTTCTTTGTAAATTCTGGATATCAGCCCTTTGTCAGATGGGTAAACTGCAAAATTTTTTTTCCCATTCTGTTGGTTGCTGATTCACTCTAATGACTGTTTCTTTTGCTGTGCAGAAGCTGTGGAGTTTGATTAGGTCCCATTTGTCTATTTTGGCTTTTGTCGTCAATGCTTTTGGTGTTTTGGTCATGAAGTCCTTGCCTAGACCTATGTCCCGAATGGTTTTGCCTAGATTTTCTTCTAGGGTTTTTATGGTGTTAGGTCTTATGTTTAAGTCTTTAATCCATCTGGAGTTAATTTTAGTGTAAGGTGTCAGGAAGGGGTCCAGTTTCTGCTTTCTGCACATGGGTAGCCAGCTTTCCCAACACCATTTATTGAACAGGGAATCCTTTCCCCATTGCTTGTTTTTGTCAGGTTTGTCAAAGATTAGATGGTTGTAGATATGTTGTGTTGCCTCCGAGACCTCTGTTCTGTTCCATTGGTCTATATCTCTGTTTTGGTACCAGTACCATGCTGTTTTGATTACTGTAGCCTTGTAGTATAGTTTGAAGTCTGGTAGTGTGATGCCTCCCGCTTTGTTCTTTTTGCTTAGAATTGACTTGGCTATTCAGGCTCTCTTTTGGTTCCATATGAAGTTTAAGGTGGATTTTTCCAGTTCTGCGAAGAAGGTCATTGGTAGCTTGATGGGGATAGCATTGAATCTGTAAATTACTTTGGGCAGTATGGCCATTTCACCATATTGATTCTTCCTAACCATGAACATGGAATGTTTCTCCATCTGTTTGTGTCCTCTCTTATTTCGTTGAGCAGTGGCTTGTAGTTCTCCTTGAAGAGGTCCTTTTTGTTCCTTGTTAGTTGTATTCTTAGGTATTTTATTCTCTTTGTGGCAATTGTGAATGGCAGTTCGTTCTTGATTTGGCTCTCTTTAAGTCTGTTATTGGTGTATAGGAATGCATGTGATTTTTGCACATTGATTTTGTATACTGAGACTTTGCTGAACTTGCTTATCAGTTTGAGGAGATTTGGGGCTGAGAAGATGGGGTCTTCTAGATATACAAACATGTCGTCTGCAAATAGAGACAATTTCACTTCTTCCTTTCCTATTTGAATGCCCTTTATTTCTTTTTCTTGCCTAATTGCTCTGGCTAGAACTTCTAATACTATATTGAATAGTAGTGATGAGAGAGGGCATCCTTGTCTGGTGCCACATTTCAAGGGGAATGCTTCCAGTTTTTGCCCATTCAGTATGATATTGGCTGTTGGTTTGTCATAAATAGCTTCTATTATTTTGAGATATGTTCCATCAATACCTAGCTTATTGAGTGTTTTTAACATAAAGGGCTGTTGAATTTTGTCAAAGGCCTTCTCTGCATCAGTTGAGATAATCATGTGGTTTTTGTCTTTAGTTCTGCTTATGTGGTGAATTATGTTTATGGACTTGCGTATGTTGAACCAGCCTTGCAACCCCGGGATGAAGCCTACTTGATCATGGTGCATAAGCTTTTTGATGTGCTGTTGCAATCGGCTTGTCAGTATTTTATTGAAAATTTTTGCATTGGTGTCCATCTTGGCCTGAAATTTTCTTTTCTTGTTCAGTCTCTGCCAGGTTTTGGAATCAGGATGATGTTGGTCTCATAAAATGATTTGGGAAGAATTCCCTCTTTTTGTATTGTTTGGAATAGTTTCAGAAGGAATGGTACCAGCTCCTCTTTGTATGTCTGGTAGAGTTCGGCTGTGAACCCATCTGGACCTGGGCTTTTTTTGGGTGGTAAGCTCTTAATTGCTGCCTCAACTTCAGACCTTGTTATGGGTCTGTTCAGGATTTTGGCTTCTTCCTGGTTTAGGCTTGGGAGGAGGCAAGTGTCCAGGAATTTATCCATTTCTTCCACGTTTATTAGTTTATGTGCATAGAGTTGTTTGTAATAATCTCTGATGATGGTTTGAATTTCTGTGGAATCTGTGGTGATATCCCCTTTATCGTTTTTTATGGCATCAATTTGGTTATTCTATCTTTTCTTTTTTATTAATCTGGCTAGTGGTCTGTCTATTTTGTTGATCTTTTCAAAAAACCAGCTCCTGGATTTATTAATTTTTTGAAGGGCTTTGTGTGTCTCTCTCTCCTTCAGTTCTGCTCTGATCTTAGCTATTTCTTGTCTTCTGCTAGACTTTGAGTTTTTTTGATCTTGCTCCTCTAACTCTTTCAGTTTTGATGATAGGGTGTCAATTTTTGATCTCTCCTTGCTTCTCATGTGGGCACTTATTGCTATATATTTTCCTCTAGAGACTGCTTTAAATGTGTCCCAGAGATTCTGGTATGTTGTGTCTTCATTCTCGTTGGTTTTGAAGAAAATCTTTATTTCTGTCTTAATTTCATTGTTTATCCAGTCAACATTCAAGAGCAAGTTGTTCAGTTTACATGAAGCTGTGCAGTTCTGGGTTAGTATTTGAATTCTGAGTTCTAACTTGATTGCACTGTGGTCTGAGAGACTGTTTGTTATGATTTCCGTTCTTTTGCATTTGCTGAGGAATGATTTACTCCCAATTATGTGGTCAATATTAGAGTAGGTGTGATGTGGTGCTGAGAAGAATGTATATTCTGTGCATTTGGGGTGTAGAGTTCTGTAAATGTCTATTAGGTTTGCTTGGTCCAGGTCTGAGTTCAAGTCCTGGATATCCTTGTTAATTTTCTGTCTGGTTGATCTGTCTAATGTTGACAATGGGGTGTTAAAGTCTCCCACTGTTATTGTGTGGGAGTCTAAGTCTCTTTGCAGGTCATTAAGAACTTGCCTTATGTATCTCGGTGCTCCTGTATTGGGTGCGTATATATTTAGGATCGTTAGCTCTTCTTGTTGCATTGATCCTTCTACCATTATGTAATGTCCCTCTTTGTCTCTTAGAGATGAGAATTGCAACTCCTGCTTTTTTTTGCTCTCCATTTGCTTGGTAAATCTTCCTCCATCGCTTTATTTTGAGCCTTTGTGTATCCTTGCATGTGAGATGGGTTTCCTGGATACAGCACACCGATGGGTCTTGGCTTTTTATCCAATTTGCCAGTCTGTGTCTTTTGATTGGGGCATTTGGTCCTTTTACATTTAGGTTTAATATTGTTATGTGCGAATTTGATACTGCCATTTTGGGGCTAACTGGGTGTTTTGCCCTTTAGTTGAGCTGGTACTTGTTGTTCCTTTATATGTGTAGAGCCTCTTTCAGGAGCTCTTGTAGAGCTGGCCTGGTGTTGACGAAATCTCTGAGTACTTGCATATTCCCAAAGGATTTTATTTTTCCTTCACTTATGAAGCTTAGTTTGGCTGGATAGGAGATTCTGGGTTGAAAGTTCTTTTCTTTAAGGATGTTGAATATTGGCTCCCACTCTCTTCTGGCTTGTAGGGAGAAATAAGCACTTCTATACAGCAATAATGGACTTAAAGAGAGCCAAATCAAGAACGAGTTGCCATTCACAATTGCTACAAAGAGAATAAAATACCTAGGAATACAACTAACAAATGAGGTAAAGGACCTCTTCAAGGAGAACTACAAACCACTGCTCAAGGAAATAAGAGAAGACACAAACAGATGGAGAAATATTCATGCTCATGGTTAGGAAGAATCAATATTGTGGAAATGGCCATACTGCTCAAAGTAATTTATAGATTCAATGCTATTCCCATCAAGCTACCTATGATCTTCTTCACAGAACTGGAAAAAACCACCTTAAACTTCATGTGGAACCAAAAGAGAGCCCGAATAGCCAAGTCAATTCTAAGCAAAACAAAGCTGGAGGCATCACACTATCTGACTTCAAACTATACTACAAGGCTACAGTAATCAAAACAGTATGGTACTGGTACCATAACAGAGCTACAGACCAATGGAACAGAACAGAGGCCTCAAAGGCAACACCACACATTGACAACCATCTGATCTTTGATGAAGATGACAAAAACAAGCAATGGGGAAAGGATTCCCTGTTTAATAAGTGGTGTTGGGAAAACTGGCTAGCCATGTGCAGAAAGCAGAAACTGGACCCTTCCTTACACCTTATACTAAAATTAACTCCAAATGGATTAAAGACTGAAACATAAGACCTAACACCTTAAAAACCATAGAAGAAAGTCTAGGCAAAACCATTCAGGACATAGGCATAGGCAAGGACTTCATGAATAAAACACCAAAAACATTGGCAACAAAAGCCAAACTAGACAGATGGGATCTAATTAAACTCTAGAGCTTCTGTACAGCAAAAGAAAGAATCATTAGAGTGAACTGGCAACCAACAGAATGGGAAAAAATTTTTTTGCAATCTACCCATCTGACAAAGGGCTAATATCCAGAATCCACAAAGAACTAAAACAGATTTACAAGGAAAAAAAAAAAAACCCATTCAAAAGTGGGAGAAGGATATGAACAGAAACTTTTCAAAAGAAGACATGTATGAGGCCAAAAAACATATGAAAAAATGCTCGTCATCACTGGTCATTAGAGAAATGCAAATCAAAATCACATTGAGATACCATCTCATGCCTGTTAGAATGGTGATCATTAAAAAATCTGGAGACAACAGATGCTGGAGAGGATGTGGAGAAATAGGAACACTTTTACACTGTTTGTTGGAGTGTACATTAGTTCAATCACTGTGGAAGACAGTGTGTCAATTCCTCAAGGATCTAGAAATAGCAATTCCATTTGACCCAGAAGTCCCATTACTGGGTATATATCCAAAGGATTATAAATCATTCTATTATAAAGACACATTCACACATATGTTTACTGCAGCACTGTTTATAATAGCAAAGATCTAGAACCAACCCAAATGCTCATCCATGGACAAGGAAAATGTGGCATATATACACCATGGAATACTATGCAGCCATAAAAAATGATGAGTTCGTGTCCTTTGTAGGGACATGGATTAACCTGGACACCATCATTCTCAGCAAACTGACACAAGAACAGAAAATCAAACACCACATGCTCTCACTCACAGGTGGGTGTTGAACAATGAGAACACATGGACACTGGGAGGGGAGCATCACACACTTGGGTCTGTTGGGGTTACTAGGGGAAGGATAGTTGGGAGTAGGGAGTTGAGGAAGGATAACATGGGGAGAAATGCCATATATAGGTGATGGGGATGAAGGCAGCAAACCATATTGCCATGTTTGTGCCTATGAAACAATCTTGTATGTTCTTCACATGTACCCCAGAACCTAAAATGCAATTATATATATATATATATATATATATATATATATATATATATATATAT
>NW_022436985.1:13495158-13660361 GCF_009761245.1 Sapajus apella | reverse complement strand
ATATATATATATATATATATATATATATATATATATATATATATATAAAAGAAATATGTAAAGCAAAAAAATCAACATAATTACAAGTAGAAAAAGTTAAATACAAAATGTTAGGAGATTTGAGCATGTTTTTCTCAGAAATAAAATACATAGCTGCCAAAGTAGCAAATAACACATAAAGAAAAAACACATTTATGTAGAAGAATTATATCTAAAAACATATATAAAACTACATATGGAAACCATCCCCCTCAAATTATCCAAAATCACTAAGGAAGTCTCAAAAATTACCAAATAATTTAAAAAATTCTGGACAATTTTCTTTTAGTGCAATTCCCTATGATAAAAATAAATAAAAATAAAATACCAAATAATTGATGGATTTATGAATAAATCAAGTTAAAATGATAAAAATAGCAACAATTAAAGAATAAAAACACTGTGTATCATGACTTGTGGAATACAGCTAAAGCGATATTTAAAAGATAATTTATAATTTTAAATGTACATTGGGAAAAAATATAGATTAAAAAATAATAAGCAAAGCACAAATTTAGGAAGTGTATTAGTACATTCTCACACTGCTACAAAGAACTGCCTGAGACTGGGTAATTTATAAAGCAAAGAGGTTTTATTGACTCATACTTCCACGTGGTTGGGGAAATTTACAATCATGGTGGAAGGCACCTCTTCACAGGGTGGCAGGAGGGAGTATGAGTGGCGGCAGGAGGGAGTATGAGTGGCAGCAAGGGAAATGCTGGATGCTTATAAAGCCATCAGATCTCATGAGAACCTACTACCAGGAGAACAGCGTGGTGGAAACTGCCTCCATGATTCAATTAGCTCCACTTGGTCCCGCCTTGACACGTCGGGATTATTACAATTGAAGGTGAGATTTGGGTAGGAACACAGAGCCAAACCATATAAATAAGTAAAAATATCTACTGCAAAGTGAACCTAAAGAATGTATATGAGAAGAAATGATCAGAAACGAAGCAGAAATTAATATAACAAAAGATGTGAATCATTGAAAAGAACGAACTAAATAAAAAACTCGTTATTTGTTAAGACAAAATAGACTCTTAATGTAACCAAGGTGGGGGTAGAAGGTGGAGGGAAGAGAATCCATATTAGGAATGAAAAGAAGGACACATTTCCAGTTAAAAAGAAACATGACAACATAAGAAGCTATTGGAAATAATTTTATGCTAGCAAATTTGAAAATGCAAGTTATGTGGATAAAAATGTGGAAAAATGTATAAATGACAAACACTGACTAGACCTATTAAAGAAATGGCCTCAGCAGACAACTTGCCCTCAAGTAAAAGCAAAGGACTCATACAATTTCACAGATTTTGCAGGCCTTCCAAGGAAAATAATTTCTATTTATATAAATTGTTTTGTAGACTAGATAAAAGAACAAGAGCTCTCCAAGTTATTTTAGAAATAATAATATCTATTTCATACATAAAATTGATAAGGAATGTACAAAGAAGAAAATTTGTAAGCTATGCTCCACTACAGAAGCAAAAATTCTAAATAACATATTAGTTAATGATTCCAGGAATATTTTTAAAATTAATTATGACCAAAGAAGACGCATTCTGGATCTGAAAGAATGATTTAAAATTAAGAACTGTATTAAGTAATTTAACATATTAACCTATTAAGAGGTTATTATTTATTGTCTCATAAGTGCAGGAAGAATTATTACCTAAAATTCAAAAATCATTAATGATTTTATAAAAAACTTGTACCCACAATAAATTAAAGGGAATTTCCTGAATATGATGAAAGATATCTAACAAAAGCCTATAGCACAAATACCTTCCAAGAGTAAAATGTAAGAACTATGCCCTTCAAAATTAAAGGGAATTATGCTCATTATCATTACTTCTTCTTAACATTGTAATAAGTTTTCTAGCCAATGCAATAAAACAAGAAAAGGAAATAAAACATATCTGAGGACTTTACAAAGAAAAAATATGAATTATTGTTAAAAGGAGATAAAAGCCTAAATAATAAAAAAGATATATCATATATCTGAAATGAAAAAGTCAGTATCACAAATAGGACAGATATCTCAAAATAAAATCTATAAATTTGTGGCATTTTCAAAACCTTCCAAATGTTTTTAAAGGAAGTTGGTAAGTTGATATTACAATTTGAACAGAAGTGTAAGTGGCCAACAAATGGAAAGAAAAACAACCAGGGATACAGCAGGAGGATCATCATACTACATATCTAAAATCTGATGATAAATAATAGCAAATTATTACAACAGTGTGACAAGCTGCAAGGATAGAAAGGTAAACTAATGAAACTACAGCAGTTATAAGAAGCCTCATAAATACATAGTATTTTGGAAAATATAACAGAGGTGGCATTACAACTGGAGAATAAGATAGACTATTCAATAAGCAATAATGAGAAAGCAATACATCCCTAGGGAAAAAATAAAATATTTATTTCATACACAATTTAAAAACATAAATTTAACATGCTTAAAAAGTAAAACTTTAAAATGTAAAATGATAGTATCTTTTAATGATCCAGTAGAAAACAAATGTTTTTAACTAAGAGACAAAAAGGCATAAGCCTTAGAAGACTGATAAATGTGAGCATAACAATGTTTAAAACTTCAGTTCTCTTCAGCCCTCTTAAGTTTAAAGAAGATATTCATCATGCATGTAATAGACCATACGTTGGATCTAAAATATATAAAGAACCCATACAAGGCAAAACAAAACAAAACAAAACAATACAAAAACAGACAGAAGGAGAGAGAAAATCAACAGCTAGAAAAGTTGATAATGGTATGAGCAGGCAATAGAAGAGGAAACCTAAATGGCTAACAAGCATAAAGAATATTTTCAGCTTTAATAATCTATTATTAATAAATATTTCATACCCATAGGAGAGGCAAATTTTTTAATCTGTTGAAGATGAAATCAAATGGGAAGTGTCTTACATCATTGTTAAGAGTATAAACTGGTACAATGTCTTTAGCAAATAGTTTTGTAGCATCTAAAAAGCATAACGTGTTTATGCCTGAGGTCCTAATATTTATATTACTGATTTTTCAATTTATAGAAATCCTTACACATTCACTCAAGAAGACGCTGACAGGAATATTTATCACATTTTTTGGTAACAGCAATAAAATGAAAAAGGCCTAAATGCCAATTCATTCACTGTGATAGGAACTTTGAGAACAGAAGGAAAAAACCAAACAAAACTACTGATCTCACTGAATTTATATGCCATAATTCAAGAATTTCAAATACCATATTCTACTCTGTTTACCTCCCAATCTTTCTGTAAGTTGAACAGAAGCACATATACATTTTCCCCCAATTTGAATAAGAACTAAAACGATATTACGCCTGTGGTGTGTCTACTTATTGCTTAATGAGGTAAAGCATTTTAGTACAGTTTAGTGACATGAAAGCCTAAATAACTGTAAGAAATAGTAATGTCATTAGGCTGTGATGACATCCAATGAAAAAGTAAAAAGAAATTTGCAGTTGTCTTGTGTTATTTGAATGAACATGCTACCAGAAATGTCACTCTGTCAGTGCACTAATAAAAGACTAATCCTTCAAAAACTGATAAAGAGAAAACCCAAAGGGAAAATGGAGGCTTAGAGTTAAGTGAAAGTAGCCAACAGACTTTCCAGAACACAGATTTTGAGATTAGACAAAACTGGCTTCAGTCCAGGCCCTGTCGCACTGTATTATGTGTCAAATCATCTAACTTATTTGAGTTTCCTTTTTGCCTTCTATGAAATAGAATAATGCCTACCTCAGGAATCACCTGTACCCATTTGGATGGAGCTATCAGTGTGACTGATGCAGAGACTCACACAGACCTTTACACCCTCACAAGACCTGAACATCTCAGGACCACATGCTTTCTAAAAAACAAACTTCAGAGTGCAAGAAATCCAAAATTTTCAGGTTATCAGTCATGACCTGTATTCACACACCATAAAGTTTTCTACATCTTTTAATCTGACTCAATTTTATACTCTTTCTCAAACTTCCAAACTTTTTACAGACTGCCATAGAAAAAATCTTTTAGAGCTTCAAACTCTTTCAAAATATTCTCTTTCCACTTTTTTTGTTCCACCAAAAATCTGCTTTCCCCTGAGGCCCCTTTCCCAGAATCCCTATCACGTAGTGGCTGTTTTCTCTCTCACACACCTTATGCCAATGGACTACTTACAGAGCTACTTTCTTCTCCTTCTTTGGAACTCCACAGCTCTTGTGAAGATTCTGTGTCAGACTACACTGCACTCTACCCTCCTTGATACAATCATTTGCAGACCTTAATATAGACCTCATTTCCTGCAGATTTTAGCAACAGCTCTTTCTCAATCACTACTGTCATCATAAGTCTTGGTTATTTCAACATTTACATAGATAATCTTTCCAATATTGTGACTTCTCAACTTCTTGATTTCATATCCTCCCATGATCTCATTTACTAGCCCAACTACCTCATGATTGTAATCTTGTCATTATCAATAATTGTATCCCCTCTATAACCTCAATATTATTATTCTACCTAATATCTGACAACTGTATCCTTTGTTTCCAGTTCACTCCCCCTAGTACCTCAATTCAAAAAATTCTGTGCACTAACACCTCTAACCTTTAATCCTACAACCCTGCTCATGTTCACACTTTCTTTTTTCAAGCTTAGATTTGAAGGACATAAATCTTTCTCTGCATAAACCCACAGTTACCTTAGTTTTTTACTACTTCAAACTTGCCGATAAAACCCAAACAGTGTTTAATTATCTCCACGTTTACTCTGCCCCTACAGTTAAAGGCTGAACATGGTTACAGTGGCATCTCATTTTGAACTCACCTGTTGCTCCAAAAATGTTAGTTCCTCAAAACAGGTAGGTAGGAGCTGCCATTTTATGTAAGCAGATTGGCAGCAATGGGCTGACTTTTAGTTTAACACAAATATTATTTGTCCTCCCACTCCCACCCCCAGAACTCTTGGAAAACTCTAGAACTTGTATGCAACCGAAGGAAACCACCCTGCCTCTGCTTCTGCACCAGCTATGTTGACATCTGAGTAAAACCCAGAGGTGTGTGCTCATTCAGGAGGCACTCCAGCTTAGCATGGCACAGGCTCAGTCATTAAAGCCATCCTACAGTCCAATGCTGTGTGCTCCCTGAATAACCCATCAAGCCAGAGCCACTTCCCTACAGTAGCTCAGATTAGTAACCTACCTACAGGGGCAGTAGCAAGTTCCACCCAGAAATATAAAGTTGACAAAGTTGTTTTTGACACTGCCATGGCTCATTTCTCTATTTTCTGCTTTTTGTCCAGGTTACTTCTTTATCAATATCTACGACAGGAAAATAATATGATCTCAGTCTCATTGCTTTGCATCTGAGATTAAATCAATTTTGGAATGAAAGGCTTTTTATCTTTAAATCATTTAGGGTATAAGTAGGCACATGATGGGATTCTTTTGATGGAGAAGTGTTTTCTTTCTCTGCCTATAATGTGCCTGGGTTGGACTTGGGCCTCCTGGATCAACTTTGAATGGATACAGTACAGAATTGACTTTTTTTTTTTTCTGTACCCATTAGCTTAGCACAATCACTTGGAATGTGACAATCCTCTCAAATAGTACATTTGACCATTTGTCATTAATTTTAATGCTGTGACTATTTGGGGATGTATTCAGTTTTTTATTCATTCATTAATCCATTTAATCAATCAATAAAGGTTAATAATCTGCAACAATCAAGGCCTTGTGCTGAATGCTGAACCAAAGATGAAAAATAAACAGTTCCTGATTAGTTATCTAGTTATCACAGGAAGGTGAATAATGATTATTATCAGGTACACTACAGGGGAATAATTTCACTGAGGACATTAGAACTGTTATTTATAAATGAAAGTTTTACCTCTCAAAATGTCTAAAGCATTCAATAAAAGATGCTAAGTAAAAAGACATTATTATGGTCTTTCTCTGAAAATCTCAAACCATTTATAAATATTTTTCACAACGTGTACGTAAGAGATGAGATGGGAAAACAAAACCCACATAGAGGTCAGTAATTTATAACCATAGAATTTAAGAGCTGAGAAGCATATTAAACTGATCAAGTCTTTCTGGTTTCACATCATAAATGTAGAAAGCTGGAAAGAGCATTGTTCCAGTCCTTAAAACAAGAAAAAATCCAGATAAAATGCAAATTAACAACTTTTCTTAAACCCACATGAGAACTGGTCAGGTGCCTGCAAGAACGAACAGGGCCTGAGCATTTGCTTACCTGTGACAAAGGCCACCACCAGATAACATATAAGCCACAAAAATGACTCAAAGAGAAATTGTCAAAAACTTGCTTGAGGCCAAATGTGGGACATGTGTAGTGTGAAATCTCTGGGGGATGCAACTATAGGGGGCTTTTCAGCCTCTTTCATGCTTTTCCTCCATAACTTCCTCCAGATGTCCACAGGGAGGATCAGAGAGCATCCTGAGAAAGCTTCCCAAGTGGCACCTGCTCAGGGAAGGAAACAGCAGTTTTTGCCCAAACTTCCCAGATCCATCTTGCCTATCTCCTGGGTAGAAAGTCTGAATCTGCAGAGGGAAGTTCAACAAAGACTGTCACCTTAGTACACCGATTGAAACCTATGGCCTCTAGTGTAATAAAACAGAAAATATGAAAATCTTCTTTGAGGAGAAGCCAAAATGCAAGTTCAGTGCTACAGCTGGCGGAGGAGCACTTGGGAAGCCCCCAGATGCCCAGTGTCTTCCTTAAACTAAAGCTTAATCATAATATCAGAGAATGTTTCCTTTCTTATAGCTCCTACCACCATACTGACAAGTACTGAGCAAAAACAGTGGGAAAATACTTCTAAAAGAACTACAAGAGACAAATCCTCTCTGGGGAACATACATTGAGAAAAACTTTATGGTATACAAATCTATACCTTAAACACAAGAAGAACTTGAGCCTTTGGGTACACTGATGGGACCACAGCAACAGACTTCAAACCCAGATGAACTGCTGATACTAGTAACATAAGCCACTACATTAAAGGCACAGCAGAAGGAAAGATGTGCTCATTTCCAAGCAGGAAATATGTTGATCTCAGTGTATGCTGTCATATACATAGATATATGTATATTTTTCTTTTATCAATAAATTAAGAGGCATAGGAAAAGGCAAGAATAAAACACAGTTTAAAGAGAAAAAAACAATCGGGCTCAAAGTAGACTGCCATTTCACAAATCTATAGAAACAACTTAAACCCAAAGCAATCAGAAGAAAGGAAATTTTGAAAGTAACTGATTATGACATTATAGGCTCTAATAAAAAAGGTAAACAACAAGTAATATAAGATAGGTAATTTCAACAGAGAGATGGAACAGAGAGATGAAAATGCTAGAAATAAAAAATATAACAAAGATAAAGAATACCTTTAACAAACTCATCATTAGACTCAATACAGTTATAAAGAGAATCTGTAAACTTGAAGATAGGTCAACAGGAGATACCCAAATTGTAAGATAATACTTAACAGCCTAATGTGCACATAATTGGAATTCTAGAAAAATAAGAGAGGATGATGTGGAAGTAATATACGAACAGGTAATGTATGAGTTTCCAGAATTGATCACACACACACACACACACACACACAGGCCCACAGAACAAGAAGAAAGATAAATACCTAAAAGCACACCAACATATATCATATTCATACAATAGAAATGTAAAAGTATTTTTAATTATAAGAAAGGAAAAATACAAATAAATATTCCTCATGAGCAAAAATACTTAACAAAATATTAGAAATTGAATAAAAGAATATATAAACAGATAATATATTACAACCAAGTGGGGTTCACTCTAAGAATGCAATATTGGTTTAACATTCAAAAATCAACATAATCTAACTTATTAATAGATTAAATAAGGAAACCCACATGATACTAATGACAGATGCGTAAAAGCATTTGACAAAATTTAAAGTTTTAATTTTTAAAAAATTCCCAGTAAGACAAAAATAGAAAGGAACTTTCTTACCCTAATAAGAGATATCTACAAAACAAACAAACAAAAACCCTGCAGCTAACATCATATTCAATTGTGAGGACTGAGGACTTTCCCCCTAAAATTTGAACAAGGCAAAAGTGTCCTCTTTGATCAATTTTATTTAACATTGTGCTAGAAACTCTACCCAGTGCAATAAAAAACAAACAAACAAAATAAAAAAAGGCATATGGATTGTAAAAAAAAAAAAGAAATAAAACTTTCTATTTGCAGACAGCACGATTGTGTACACAGAAAATCACAAAGAATCTATACAAATGCTTCTAGAAATAATAAGTTTAGAAAGAACACAGCTACAAGTCAATATACGAAAGTTAATTGTATTTCTATATATTACTAATGATAAATTAAAATTTGAAATTTAAAAATATCATTTAAAATAGGACCTAAACTATAAAGTACTTAAACATAAGTTAAAGAAAATATGTACAGTTTATGTTGAAACATGCAAAATTTAATGGAAGAAAACAAAGAAAAATTAAATAACTAAAGAGACAAAATATATTTATGGATTTTAAGACTCAGTATTATTAAATCTATACATTCCATACATTTTCAATCAAAATCTTAACAAGCTTTTTTATAGATATTGACAAAATTATTCTTAAATTTATCTAAAAAGGCAAAGGAACTAAAAGCCAAACAAATTCTAGAAAAGAAGAACAAAGCTGGAGGACATACACCTGCCGATTACTAGTTTTACTATAAAGCTATAGTAATCAAGACAGTTTTACTGGTGAAGGGATAAATACACAGATCACGGAACAGAATAGATAGCCCAGAAGTAGACTCACACAAATACTATCAACTGATTTTTAGACAGAGGTACAAAGATAACTCAGTGGAGGAAGGACAGTTATGATAACAAATGGTGCTGAAACAATTGGATATCTACATGCAAAAAAATAAACCTCAACAAATACTCCATAAATTATATAGAATGTAACTCTAAATGTATAATATACCTAGTTGTAAATCATATAACTTTAAAACTTCGAGAAAGTAACCTAAGAGTGAATCTGCATGCCCTTTGGTTTACTAATAAAGTTCTATATACAACACTAAAGGGATAACGTTTTTAGTAGAAAAATTTTGTTTATAAAAGTTCAAAATTTTACTCTGTAAGAGACACTGTTAAATGAATGGAAAGGGAAGCAACAGACTGGGAGAAAATATTTGCAAATCATGTATCTGCTAAAGGATTTGTATCCAGAATATTTCAAGACCTCGTAAAATCCGGTAATAAGAAAACACAAGTGAATTAAAACATGGAAAAAAGATTTGAAAGGACACTTCGTCAAAGAAGATATATGGGTGGCAAATAAGCACATGGAAATATTTTCAACATCATTACTCGTTAAAGAAATAAAAAATAAAACAATGAGATATCACTATACACTTACCAGAATGGTTAAAATTTTAAAAGTCAATGACAGCTGTCAATCTAAAAAGGTTACATACTATATGATTCCAACTATATGTTATTTTGAAAAAGGCAAAATTTAAAAAAAGGATTAAAAAATTAGTGGTTGCCAGGAATTTGGGAGAATAAATAGGTGGAGCACAGAGGACTTTTAGGGCAGTGAAAATACTCTGTATATTGTTATGATGAATACATATCATTATACATATGTCCAAACCCAAGAAAACAGACACAAAAGGGAACCCTAATGTAAACTCTGGCTCTTGGTGATAATAATATGTCAATGTAGGATTATTAATTGTAACTAATGTACCATTCTGGTGAAGGTAATAACGGGGGAGTCTTTGTATGTGTGGGGGATAGGGAATATATGGGAAATTTCTGGACTTTTAATTTTGTTGTGAACTCAAATCTGCTTTAAAAAATTAAGTCTTTTAAACAAATACTTGGTAGTACCAAATGCTGGAAAGGATACAGAGAAACCAGATCATTCATACATTGCTGATAAGAATGTATAGCCACTTTGAAAAGCAATTTGATAGTTTCTTGGGAAGTTAAAAAAAACAGCCAGAAATGCTACTCACAGGTATTTATTTACCCAAGTGTCTTAAAAACTATGTTCTCACAAAACTCATATGTAAATTTATATAGCGATTCATGATTGCCATAAACTAGAAACACCCCAGTTATTCTCCAACCGCTAGATGTAAAAACGTACTGTGGTACATCCATACAATGGAGCACTATTCAGCAATACCAGGAACTAACTACTGATTCATACAACAACAGGGATGATTCTCAAATGCATTTTGCAATGTGAAATAAACCAGACCCCACAGGCTGCACGTTGTGTTTCAATTTTGATGACATGCTGGCAAAGACAAAACTATAGAAATGAAAAACAGATTTGGGTCAGATGCAGTGGCTCATTCACACCTGTAATCCCAGCACTTTGGGATGCTGAGACAAGGGGATCACTTGAAGCCAGAGGATCACTTGAAGCCAGGAGGTTCAAGACCAGTCAGAGCAATATAGTGAGACCCCATTACTATAAAAATAAACATTAAAAAGAAAAATAGATTTGTTTGGGGGAAAAGAAGAAGGATTGAGTACAAAGGTACAAAGCTACTGCACAAGGGAGATGTGAGAGGGATGAAACTGGTCTCTGTTGTACTATCGGTGGGTACAGGACTACATATTTGTAAACACCTATAGATGTGTATACCACAAAAGTCCAACTTTTATTGCTTGCACACACACATGGACTGACACACAATCAACTAGGACAGTGGGGGAACCGAGGACAGATTTCTGTAACAAAAGAATCCGATTGTACTACATATGAAAGATATCAACTCACTGAAGGGAATGGGGAAGAAAGGAGCTGATCTTAATAGCTGAAAAACTGTTTTGTCTGGGTACTCCAAAGTTAAAGTGTATAAATACTGTGTTTGAGTCAGTAAATTTGTTTCTCACAGGAGTACAGTTTAGCAATTCTGAAATTATATATTTATTAGCACAGAGCAAATAAGTAAATATATTTGAGAAAATAAGAACTAGACTCCTCACTGTCAGAGAAAGAAGTTACAAAAAACAAAGGGGGAATCCTAGTAAAAACTTGTTATACAGAATAGAGCTGATGATGACTGTATGGATGTGTGTTTATTTATATGTGTGTGCACACACACACTAGATAGAAACATAAATATAGTATGTGTGTGTACATGAGCTACATGTATATACTTAGGCATATCCACATATACACTCCTAAGTGCCTACAAGCAGTGATATTGCAGCAACACTGAGAATATTAAGCACCAAAATCTTGGTTTCTCAGTACCAGTATCTACTGAAAGAAACAGACTCGTTGGAGAAACGGCTGGGATGCAGAAGATGCAAGAGAATTTGAGCATTTCCAAAACCAAAAAATAATAGGGACTTTTTTTTTTTTAATGGGAGCATGGCAATTTGAAAGAATTCCCAATGGCCAAAACTGAAACAACTTGAACAACTAAGTAAATAATGACAGTATTGGATTGCAACCCTCTAAATAAAATAGGCCTCTATGGGTCCATACTGATAGGAATAAATAATGTAATACACTGATAGGAATAAATAATGTAATACATCTATAGGAGAGAAGACAAATCATCTTTGCAGATGAATTACAATGAAGAAATGTAGAAGGAATGAGGGAAATAGAAAATCACCATTAGAACACCCACAAATAATTGTTACAGGCAGATTCACTAATGAATGCCAGAATTCATGGGCAAAGCTTTATAGATAAGTAACATATTTGCTAAGCCTCAAGATGAATTTTTCAAAATATGTATTAATTACTTGTCATGGTTTTGACATATGTCCATAAATTCTTTGATATTCCTTCTTTTAGGAGGTGGAGCTTAATTCCCCCTCCCTTGAGGGGCTACTGAGTTTAGTAAATAACTTTCGATGAATAGAGTATGAAAGGGAAAAATAATCTTTATTATGTAGAAAACTGGCAGACACCAACCTAACAAGGTGATAAAGTTAACATCACCAGCAGTAAGTCATTTTGATGTCATGTAATCCTGATATGATGCAATGTGAGAAGGACATTTAATCTCTATGGTAATCTTTAACAAAACCCATAATAATCCTAGTCTGATCATCAGAAGACATAAAACAGATCCAAATTGAGGAGCATTCCACTCTTTGAAAGTGTCAAGATCATTAAATGTAAGGAAAGACTGAGAAACCATCATAGAATGGGGGTAATACAGAGACACAATGACTAAATGCAATGTGGGGTCCTGGATTTAATCCTGGAAAAGAAATTAGAACATTAGTAGAAACTGGGGAAATCCAAATTACGTCTGTTTAACTAATAGTATTATACCAATGTTACTTTCTTAGTTTTTCTAATATACCATGCGAGTGTAAAATATTCACATTAGAATAGTTGAGCAAAGGGTATATGGGAACTCTCCATACCATTTTTGCAACTCTTCTGTAAATCTAGAATTATTTTATTATAAAATTTTTAAGCCAGGAGCAGTGGCTAATGCTTGTAATCCTAGCACTTGGGGAGGCCAAGATGGTTGGATCACCTAAGGTCGGCCAAGGTGGTTGGATCACCTAGGGTCAGAAGTTCAAGGCCAGCCTGATCAATCTGGTGAAACTCCATCTCTACTAAAAATACAAAAATTAGTTGGGCATGGTGGCATGTGCCTGTAGTCCCAACTACTCGGGAGGCTGAGACAGGAGAATTGCTTGAACCCAGGAGGCGAGGTTGCAGTGAACCGAGATTGCATCACTGCACTGCAGCCTGGGCAATAGAGCAAGACTCTGTTTAAAAAAAAGTTATAAAAACCATTATTCTATTCCCACTCATCAAATTGGTGAATTTTTGGAAACAGAAATCAGTAATCCCAAGACAAGTCTAGTCAAGCCATAAAGCTGCATGTTGCAGTTGGACATTTTGCAGCTGGGCTCCGGCAGCATCCTGAGTCTTGTTGACCAGTTTTCTCCACTCCCCACCTCCACATCATCACTGCAATTGGCAGTCAAAAGAAGGGCAGGACTCCTGCCATTACTCATGCTTTCCGTGTAAACAGTTTTCCCTTCATCCTGTTTTCTTTAAAATTTTGACCTAATTTCTTTCACATGCTGAGCTAATTCTCATGACTATTTAAAGGTTGCTAAAAATATCAGTAAGGTCTGCTAAAGTTCAGAAATGAAGACCCCATTCATTCAAGCCCTGTGTTCTTGAGTCATCATTTCTTTAAATGCATGACACAAATATGTTCCCTTTTTTCTCTTCTATTGATAATTTTACATTAAGACATCATTAGAAAGCAGCATCTGGGCTGCTTTTCAAACCACACTAGCTGAACTCATTTTTTCCCCTTTACTAAAAAGGTCCTTAGTTCACATTTATGGATTTTCAATGAGCAGTAATAATAAAGAATGCTGTGTGGTGTTCAGAAGACTTAACTGGCTGCTTTCAAAGCAAATCTTTAAGTCCAATGATCAAGTTGTTTCTGATACTTAACAAAGGCATATATTTATGCTGCCAGAAATTTAGTGCCATTTTGGGGTTCATTTTTCAATAATTTTTATTCTTGGATACTTGTCACGTGGAAGCATTTGTTTCTAGAGAGGCGTCACCCAGCAGGCCCAGAGACACAGGAGGGTGGGAAGACAACATAGGTTTACTGAGTGGGAGGTGTACCATTGTTTCTTTCTCCTTGTTTTCTTTCAGGATTCATTTTATTTCTACCAACAGAGAAGTGCCAAGACTGATGCATTGGGCAGAAGAATTCAAGAAGTGGGAAAATACCTGGAAATCTTTATTTGCTAGTGGAAATCATCAACACAAAAATGATTTCCACAGACTGCAACTGCTTAGAACAACTAATTTGAGGATCAAATATGTTAGCATTTGCAAAGTGCAAAACAGGCACGTGGATTGCTTAAGGCTCCAATCTCTTTTCTGTAATAGTCTTTTCTCCTCTGTGTGTAGGATGCTTGACTTCAGAGACATAGCAGTGCTTTTCAGCTCTGTTTCAGGCAAAATCAGCTATCATACACTCACAATTTAGTATGAATTATGTCAATGTCATCACCTCCAGGAATTACTTCTATTTTTATACTTTAATCCTAATTTAGGAAAAGTGATTTGTTTCCAAGATCAAAAAAATGTTTAGCCATTGATGATTATAAGAAAAATGGACAGAAACTAGACAAGAAGAGAACCTTCCTGCAGCCACAGATCTATCTGCCTGCCTTAAGGTTAGCACATATAAAAAACTCAAAGGTGTTTTCTGTGACTTTCACTTACTGTAGTTTCAGGTTAAATCATCAGAGCAAGTTTTATTTTTCCTTCTCCTCATTATTCACCTTGTTGTTACTTTAATCTTTGCTCAGTTTGACAAATGAGAATTTTGCCAGAGGGTTAAAGAGGAATCAGCAGAATTCCATCCATATTCAGGGCCTGTGCCGATGTCCTCCCTGGGTTTAATGCTCCATATAGTTTGGCACAGTGGCATTTCTTCTCCTGCTAAAACATCCCTTAGCTTGTGTGGCATCCATCAGCTTGCTTGTTGACTTAGTTTCATTTTCTGTTTTCATGGCCTGCTCAACTGCCTGCAACAGCATTAAATTATTTTTCTGATCTTTCCATCTCCCTGGGTTCACAAACTGCAATTTATGGAGGTCTTTAAAACTTAAAGGGCTTTCTGATTAAAGGTAGATGCCAATGGAATGATAAAGATCAAAGAAAAACGGTACACTTTAAAGAGGCAACACCCTTCACAGAAATGCTGTATTTTCATTATCTTCCATGTCATAAGGAAGTATTACAACCCATAGAGAAGTCAATATAGAAACTTAGAAATGAAAGGGGCTTTAGAGATTGTCCAGTCCAATATCATTTTACAGACGTGGACACTGAGGCTTAGTGAGGGTTAGTCACAAAGTTTTTCATGGGTAAAATTGGAAGATGAATGGGGCTTTCCCAAGTCAATTCATTGCTATATTACCACATTGTGCTGAATCTTAATTGCATATTCTTAATGATAAAAGAATATGAGAAAAAGGGAATAGCAATCAAGGGAAAAAATAGAACATTTTCTCATTTTCTTTTTAAAACCAGAGCCTTGCTTTAGAGTAATTTGTCTAGCTGTAAAATGACCATCTACCTGATTGTCAAAGCCAAACCATGGCATCAGGTGGAGGAGGCATGTTATTTCCCCCTCTCCATTACATCTATATCCGTATAGTCCATGAGCCCTAGTGTGGCTTCCTGTGTAGAATTTTTGTTGCCATCCTTTTCTTTTCATTTATATTGCCACCATTGTAGCTCAGGATCTTATAAGCGTACACCTGGGCCTTTCGAGTTGAGTTTTTCAACTGCTAGTCTTTGGTTAGAGTAGGACCATGAAACTGATCTTCCTGAAGTATCACCTTCAACATAATATCATCATCAGTGGAGCGTCTAATTTCTACTTTTTCTGACTTATTCTGCAATCTTGAGGCTATGGTTCCTTCACCCTTCACTGTTTGCCTTCCTTTTTCAGTCCTATGTTTAGCCAGTCCAAATAGCATTTCTTTAGGGCATAGTGACTATGGGAGTTTCATGGGATAGAAGAATGACTAGGGGCATCAGGGATTTCCACAAGCTAAAGGCACCTCCATTTTACTGTTGTTTAAATTACTTTCTCTTATATTCACATTTCCCCAGTGAAAAAGGTGAAGCAGTGCCACATCACTCACCACTGTTTTCATTTTAGCCCTTCTCTCTGGACACTGTCATGAGAATGAAGTCCCTGCACTTGCCACGAATTTGCTGTGGTGCTGACCAGGAATGCTCTTGGGAGTTTTCTCACTTTGGTCTGGATTATGACTGTTTCCTTTTGAAAAAAAGAACTCCATATATACGAGTAAAAGAGCATGAAGAATTTTTCCCCCAATTTAGTGAGCATTATTAATATCTTTGAAAAACCATGTTCGAGACTTTATCAAGCTGGCCCACTTCAGAGAAAATGAAGCCAGGAAGCTTGACATAGTTCCAAAGACCAGCTTTTGCCACTCACATTGTGAGCTATTCCTCAATATTTAGCCAATATAGCTTCCTTCATAAATAATGTTTTGTGCTACATTGGTACCACAAAAAGAGCATGCCCTACTTTTGTTTTAAGTTGAAAATTATCGTCAAAGACCAGTCATTTTGACCCTTTGAGTTTTCCCTTCTGTCTGAAATCAGTAGAAAGTATAATGAAACAAAACGATGAATACAAAACATAGTTTTTAAATTATAAAAATATATGTCAATATATAAAATGTTTTTATATTTATTAACAGATATTTTTTGTGGGGGATGGGAGCCAGGTTCTTGCTCTGTCACCCAGGCTAGAGTGCAGTGGTGTAATCATGGCTCACTACAGTCTTGACCTCCTGGGCTCAAGTGATCCTCCCACCTCAGCCTTCCAAGTAGCTGGGACTGCAGACATGTGCCACCACATCCAACTAATTTTTAAATGTTCTGTAGAGATGGTCTCGTTATGTTTCCCAGGCTGGTCTCAAAGTTCCTGGCTCAAGCGATCCTCCTTTCTCAGCCTCCCAAAGTGCTAGGATAACAGGCATGAGCCACTGCGCTCAGCCAGCAGCTCTTCGATTCAGCATTTTTGAATGAGTTCAATATGCCACTTTGCACAACAGATTCAAAAAGGATTAAGGCGTAGTCCCTACCTTCAAGGGTCTTACAATCCTAGAGAGACTGTTAGGTAAAGAATACATTTTAATTAGATGAGACAAGTACAATGTGAATACATAATAAATTGTCCTGTAAATATGTCAAACAGGTATTGTCACAATAATAATGGGCTCCTAACCTATATATTTTTTGAACTTTTAAAAATCCACAAACTTTTACTCTAAAAAAGGTATGGAAAATAAATATTCTTCCACGTGTCAACTCAATCTGTTGATAGTAGCACTCTGAAGAACTGGATGGAGAAGGATTTAAAGTTATTTTCAAGCACAGAAAAAAAAAAAAGTTGTTTGATTAATTACGGATGCCAGTCATTGGCCTAAGAGTAGGAAGAAGGGGCTTGCCACCTCTCATCTATAACATGCAACTACTATATCACGCTTTCTCTACTCTATCACATGGTCACTTTTGTCAAAATTTTCATCATTTACACTTCATTAAGCAACTCTTTTCTGGGGATAATTAAGAATAGCAGTTTCCCTCATGGCTTTCTTTACTTTCGGAGAGATGAAATCATCAGCAAGGCAAGTCAAGAATTTACTCAATTAACTTCTTTAGGGTTAATGAGACTTTGAGCTGATATTTGCATCCACTCACTACTGTATTTGTCCTTTTGCCAGCATTGTGACTTGCATTAGAATTTCTTGCCCAGCAAATAAAATTAAAAATTTAATCTTAAAATAGGAATTTTAAAGCCCCAAAGCAATCAAAGAAATCACAAAAGGAGAATCCAAAAGATTCTCCTTTTGAATTCTCCTTTGAATACATAAGTATTCAAAATGCATTTAAATACATCAAAATCACAAAGACAAAAAAAATTACAGGGCAAGGAAAAATATTTTCTAAAAATATAACAGGTAAAGAATTGATATATTTAACTTTTTACATAGAAACAAATCTACTAGGTTGAAGTACAAATTAGACATGGGTTAAGCCTACAGAACTAAACTAAAAGTTATGCCCTCATCATCATACAAATAAAAGAAGTCGTTTCATTTAAAGAGCCAGACCTATCTACAAGTAACTCTAGGAAAAATGGTGGAGAATCCCATCAGGCCTCAGCATTAGCACCAGTTTCTAGGGCATTGCTGTGCAGTAACACTATTGGCAACAGGTACTATGCACTCTGGTGTGTCCTTGTCCACTGCTATGATCCCTGCACAACCTGCAATAATTTACTACCTATAAACACATCCATAGTAACTACTATGTATCAGGCAGTCTTCTAAGCACTTTACAAGTATTAACTTATTCCTCATAACAACTCTGTGTGGTAGGTTATTATTACTAGTTCCACTTCACAGTTGAGAAAATTGAGGAACAGAGAGGTTAAGTAGTTTATCCAAAGCCACACAGCTATTAGATTGGTGTGGACGTGATTGTAGTTTTTTTCCACTGAAAATAATGGCAAAAACAGCAATTGCTTTTGCACCAACCTAAGAGTAAGTGGGGTATCTGGAGTTGAACTCAAGTAGCCTGATTCCAAAGTCTGTGTTCTCAACCATTTTCTGAAAAGGACTAACACACTCTCCAGAATCACCTCTTGTCAAAGAAGTACCATGCCTGGCCTCCCAAGGACAATATTCTCTCCTTCATGTGTTGTCCCTTGGTTTTATTTATCAACTTTACAAATTAAGAATTAAGAGTCCAAGCAGGACTACACAAATGGTAAAAGGATGCTTGGAACTCTGTGAGACCAAGATCTAATTCTCTGGAAAAAATAAAAATAAAAAAAGAAGAAAGTTCTAGTCATTTTGAAGAAGGGGGAGAAAAGATAACCAATATATTCATTAGGAACTAAACTGTGTCCTCCCAAAATTCTTATGTTGAAGCCCTAACTCCCAATGCAGCTGTAATTTGAAGACAGGACCTTTGAAGAGGTAATTAAGGTTAATTGAGGTCATAATGATGGGCTCTAATCCATTAGGATGGATGTCCCTGTAAAAAAGGAAGAGACACTAGGTATGCACGTGCACAGAGAAAAGGCCATGTGAGGATAGAGCAAGAGGCTATATACAACCCAAGGAGAGAGGCCTCAGGAGAAACCAAAGCTGCCAACACCTTGATCTTGCACTTCTACCCTCCAAAACTGTGAGCAAATGCATTTCTGCTGTTGAAGCCACCCAGTGTGTGGTATTTTGTTGTGGCACCTCTAGCAGACTAATACAATATTAATGAGAAAATATGATTAACTTTCAATCTAGTAATATAGATAACCCCATGCTAATAAATTTCAAAATTTTAATAAAAGCACAATTTTCTGAGAGTATGAAAAGTCATGTAACTCATCTCAATGCTAATGTAGCATCTATTCCTGGAAATCAGGAAAGCATCTATTTCTGATACAATTTCCTAGTAAAGAATAAAATATACTTCCTTCATATGAAAAACAAATCTATCTGGAATCAACAGCCAATATCATACTCAGTGTAACTGCAGCCTGGACGACAGGTCACAAGCTCGCTTCAGCCGGAGGGCTAGATATCACCTACAGATAGATTTGTTTGGGCTACTTTCCTGTTTCATTTTTAATTTGCTCTAGTTGCCGGCATTTAAAAATCATGATATTTTACATAAACTTCCAGTGTTTTGGTTTCTCTGCCAGATTAGGCCCACATGACAACTCACTGTAGCTGAGTAGGAATGTGCCATTGCAGACTGGCTCTGCACATTCTGGCCTGCCAGTTACCGGCCTTCAACCTAATTCCCTCTGGGCAGAGACCAGGTGGCAGTAGCTATGTTTTTTGCCATTTGTGTTGTTGTTTTCTTAGCTTGGCCTGTGTCGCTTTTTTGCCTCCTGTCAAGTTTTCCTCAGCATTTGTGTTCACATCGCTTCTTTAAAGGTAGTCTTATTACAGTCAGGAATTACAGGGCCCAGTGTCATCATTATTATTTAACATTATTTTGAAAGTTTTAACCAAGACACGAAAACAAAATCAAAGGCATAAATCTTGAAAGGAGAAGACACATTTGTAACCATTTGGAAGTTACGTAATCATATATCTGTTTAACCCAATTCAAATACCATTAGAAATAGTAATTTCAGCAAAATGGTATGTTGCAAAATAAATATACATGTATCAATAGCTTTCCTATTTAATACTAATAACAGGAGACTAGCATCAGTTTTTAAGAATCTTATTTATGATGATAAAACACTTGTTATACAATAATTAGTCCAATGAAAAATATTTTTTACCTACATGAAGAAAACTATGAAACTTAAAGTCCAAGAATTATCCTAGCATATGTAAGAATTTAGCACATGACAATAATGGCATTTTGAACCATGAACTAAGGAAAAAAAATGTTGGATTATTCCATAAATCATGCTAGGATAATGAGTTAAATCTAACTGAAAAAAAAATTGTAGCTAGAGTTCAATTTCTAGCTACAATTCATGCACATATAAATTCATGCATTCAAAGAGTACTCTGTGGAAATCAAAAGCATATTGATTGAAGAAGAAAATAAAAGTAAATGTTTTATTTGTTTTCAGAGAACAATCTTCCGAGCAATGGGAAAATATGGAAATAATAAAAAGTTTGATAGGTTCGGACACTAAAAATTTAAATATTCTATACATTAAAAAATAAGTAAACTATAAGATTAAGAAAACCTAAAAGCAAAATTTGCATAATATGATAGTTGAAAGCTGTATAATTTATTATATCAAGAGTATCTACAAAATAATAATAATGAAAGGTAGATACATCAAAAATAAAAGCATAAATAAGGAGTTACAATAAAAGGAAGAGAAATGGCAAATAGCATATTTTTATGCATTCAACCTCACTGGAATACAGCAAAAAGCAGTTCACCAAAACTTTTGTTAAATCAATATTATTTATTTTATGACTGTATAAGTATCATTTATTCCAGAACCATCTGGTATTTTCTGACTATTATTTCTTTCTTGCACAAATTTCTATTTTTCCTTAACTTAATAATTGCTTATTAATATATGTTTGGTCTCTTGAATGGATCCTAATTACCTAGCCTCTTCTGCTTTTCATCTTGTATTTTTTTCTTCTTTTTCGATTCTTAATTTTATCCTGCAATCCTTTTACTTTTTAATTTGTTGTTCTGGCTGTACCAGATATTAATTCCTAGAGTTATTTCTTATTCCGTCAATGTTTTTCTTTAACTTCTCTTATTACCTTATCATGTAATATCTTCTCTCATCTCTTGGACAATAATTTTGGTAGTTTTTCTTTTATGCTTTATTCTACTACTTGTATTGTTTCCATATTCCTGAATTCCTTTTTCTGTTTACTATTTTCATTTCTGGCTCTGATGTTAGTGGCTTTTCTCACATGTCCTCAGATCCTTGTCTATCTATATATATTTTCTAAAGAACCGAAAAACTGATTGTATACTCTGCGGCATGGTGGAGCCTATCGTATGGTAGTGATTCAGAAATTTGCTATTTTGTTAGGGCTTTCTGAATGGCCAGTGGAGGTCTTTATTCTGGGATAATTAGATTTCTCCAGAAGGTAACCCCCAATCACCCGCCTAGTTTCCAGTGTTCTGAGAGCCAGGGGAGAAGGTCAGAAGTCACTAAGAGGATTTTCCCAGCAGCTCTCTATGGTTTCCTTACAGAACCTCACCCCCACCTGCTCAGGGTCTGGATCCAGAGCCTCTCTAGTTCAATCCCTCCAGAGAGTCATTACTTATGTCTCTGGCTCCTGGAGATGAGAAATTGAGTGTCTATAATGGATCCTCAGGAGGTGATCGGGCGTTCTCATGGCTCCTTATAAAGATTTTCAAACACTTGTGTTTTCAACCTCTTTATGCACCCTCTTCTTCAAAGGTAACTAATGTAACTGATGTTTTTGACTTCTGAGATTTTCAGCTGTTCTGTGGATAGATTGGCTGCCTCCCTGCTGACCTCTCTGGGCTGAGCTTTTATCTTCTGCTCTGCTAAGTCATCGCCATTTATCCAACAGCTTTTTAGGTTTTGGAGCTTCGTTAGCCTCTCTCATTTGTTTTTCTTTCTTGTGAATTTATTCCTTCTTGTGGATTTTAATGAATCTATACCTTTTTTTATATTTCACTATGCATTTTACTAGTAGTTTAAGAGGTCACGAGATAAACCCTTGGGTTCAGTTTGACATATTTCACCAGAAGTCACAGTTACAACAACAACAAACAGTTACAATAAAAACATCACAAGACAGTCATAGCTACTTACGGTTGAAAAAGAACTTAAACACCAATTATTTTCAAATTCTTGTCATTTATATGGGAAAATAGAGCATAGAGAATGTTAATGAATTACCAGATATATTCAGGTTATTTGAAGCAAAGTCAGGACTCTCTTAACATGTAGCCATTCAGACATATTTTGGTGGTTTCTCAAAGAACTGCCATTCATTGTTTCTCAAAGTGCCTTCATCCACAATATGCAGTATTATGCCCTTGACATCTATGCTTCTTCTCCATCAGTCCAATTCCTGGGTCATAGCACATTGGATCCAGGTAGTGCATCAGATCTAATCTGGGCAATAATTGTCTCCCATAGAAATTTGGAATTAGGAAGGACCCGAAGGGGCTACCTGCTCCAAGATGGTATTTTGAAAAAGGACCAGAAAGTACAGGCATAGATGGTCATCCACTTTCTATATGAACACCAAGTGAGATTATTCTATTAAGTTTGCACATAACCTTACACAAAGACAACAAAAGTATGTGTGTTTGTGTGCATGTGAGCACATGAGTGCATGAACACATGCACGCATGTCATCCTACACCATACACCCTTTAGACTGGATTAACTGTCCTTAAATAGCAAGCTTGTTGCTCTCACTTTGCTTTTCTTAGAGAATATCTCTGTGACAAACAGTTTCAATATTGGTAGAGACAACAGATGAAATCTGTGTTTCCAAGAGTTGATCTTGAATTGCATCCTAACCTGCCCCAAAACCTGGGTTATCTTAGGATACCACTTCAACTTTTAAGCTGCTGTGGCTTTAAATAATTGCTGAAGGACAAAAAGTCTCCCAAGGAAAGCTGACAGGACTGAGTAAAGAGAGAGGAGAGGGGAGGGGAGGGAAAAACAGAGAAGAGGGTGCCCTCTCATGTAAGAATGTATGTAAAAATATGAAAACAATCTACCAACATGCCTGTCTAATTGTGTTTTGAAAATGATTGATGAGGCTATGTCTATAACATGTACTTTTTAGAGGAAAGAAACAACAAAAACATAAAATACTCAGTGCAGCTGACCCCTGCTGCTTTCCTTTCTCCATCTCTTTCTGAGGTGGATATATGGCCTCAGTTTCTTTCAAGTGTCAGCTGGTGACCGCTGGGGCTTTCTGTAACTCTCCAGGCCTCTTTGGCTTCTAGGAGCATTAAAAACTTTCCCAGTGACTTAAGGAAACCACACACATGCATGTACTCAAAGTGCATCCCGAGAGTGGTTCTGCTGTGTTGGATCTTTCTCTCATCTTTGGGAGCCTGTTGTTTTCATCTCCTGAGAGGCTCCTGTGGATGTGGTTGAAGAGAGGCGGTTGTGACAGAAGTGAAGAAGGTTTCTGATTAGTGAGAGCAAGGGAAGACAAAAGAAGTCTCTTAATGATTGCCTCTTGAAAAATGGGTGCTCCCTGCTTCCTCTGCTTCTGTCCCTTAAGTGGCTAAATGCAGGTCATGCTGTCCTGACAAAGGATCTAGATCACATTCTCGTGACTTCACATAGAAAAAGTATAAGCCAAGAAAGAAGGTAGGCAGTCAAACCCACAAAAATTAAGCAGGAGAATAAAATAAATGTAATATATCCTTTTCAGACCTTTCTGGTTATCACACCAAAACCAGTGAATATTTATAACCATATAAGGACAGGCACTGTCAAGGGCATTTTCAAATACATGATCTCATTTTCATGTACTTCTATGGAAGCCATCCTTGCATCTGCCCTCACTCCCAAGCAGAATTGACCTGTTCCTCTCTTTTCCACCCACTGTACCATGCATATCGATTTATCATAGAGTCACAGAATACTGTGCTGTATTTTTTTGTGTGTATATATATATAATATTTACAGTATGTATATATATATATATACAGTGCATATAAATATACTGTATTTATGTGTGTGTATATATATACACACATATATATATACATATATATGTACACACACACACACACATATATATATATACATATACATATATGTCACTACCACCCCTAGTAGGCTATGAACCTCTTAAGACAAATGGAAATTTCTTATTTGTTCTTGAAATATTAACAATGGTATAGATTGGCGCAGTCCAAGCAAATAACTGCTTTTAACAAAGAGAAACAGTTTAATTTTAGGCAAAGTTTTCCAACTCAACCCCCCAAAGTATTCCCAGCCCATTATATGGAAGAAACAATAATTCCTGCCCAACTCATGGAGCAGACAGGACACCAGTCAATCTACCACAAGACCAGTTGTTAACAGAGAGGAAATAGGGATCAGACTTGAGTTCTGACTCTGCCTTTTTAAGTTCATGTCCATCATCAAGTAACTTAATGCCTTGAGCCTCCATTTGCTTATCTGTAAAATGGGGTAAAGTATCTTGAAGGATAAGAGTAGTTACATAAAATAATAACATTTCTTATATATTACCTAGCTCACAGCAGAAGCCCAGTAAGTGTCAGATCCTCTCCACCAAGAAATTCCGGATGGGGATTAGGGTGGAGGGCAATTCCTAAGTAATCCTGTTCTTCAGAGAAATAATTACAATAGTTTTGTGCTAAGCTATTTAAAATGAAGAATGCCTTCTGGTATGCTAACTCGTACTTTGTAATTTGGAGTAAGAAACCAGATTTTAGCTATTTGAGAATATGTTTTATGTTGTGACTATGACTTTTTTAAAGAAGGGATTTCTACAATTCAGAAACTTGAACAAAGCAAGGACTTAATAAATATATACCAAATGACTGAATAAATACACGAATCAATCAATCAGTCAATCAATCAATGTGGCTAATGATATTTTCTGAAAAGTAGAGAAAAGTATTTTTCCCCAGGAAAATATAAAAGCTCCCCCCTCAATGTTCCAACTAAAGATATTTTTAGAAAGTAGAAAATTTGAGGCAGCCACTCTGGACAGCTTATTTTTTCACTTTATATTTATGATTCTGGTTTATGTTTATGGTCTAGACTTTAGTCAAGGAGCTTGAATTTCATGAGCTACTTTGTTCATTTGTGGGTTACCTGCTTATGATTCCAATCTATCTTACAGAAGCAAGCATACATTTATCTGGCTCCAACAGCTGCATTGCCCAGCTTAGGAGTCAAGAGATGTGGCTCTGACACTTGCCAGCTTTGCAAAACTGTGTATTTTATGAACTTTTTAGACTTTTTCTAAAGAAGAGATGGTTAAAATTGGTTATTAATGTCTATTCTGATTATAGAATTGGAAGATTACTCCATGAAATGGCTATCTTTTGGTAGGCTAAAACACTAGGAAACTCAGAGGCACTGAGCAGAGCTCTGTTGCACTCTGTCCAATGGGGAAGCATCCTTTGTCGTCTTTGGGGCACATCAGATGGCTGTGTTGCAACCCTTCCCTGCAACTCGCTGTGAGCTCCCAGTCTCCAAGCTTGGGCTTTGTGAGCCCAGGAGTTCTTTTGCTTGGCTTCTCATCCTTCTTTTCACCCACCTCTTCTTCAGACTCTTCTCCTCCAATTTTTTTAGTTATCTTCTATACCACTTCTGTGAATTTAAAAACTGCTTCAACAATTTCCTCAGCTCCTCAGGGTCTGTCTCCCTATCCTGAAGGTCACTGTCCTCGTACATCCAATTTTAAATAATGATATTTATACTGTCCCTGGATCTTTTTTTTTTTTTTCTGAACTGCTGACAGAAACAAAAATAGGCAAGAGCTCTAGCCAGGGCTGAGTAATGAATGCAGGATTAACAACAATTAGCCCCGAATATTGATGTATTCTAGAGTGCTCATGGAAGCTGCATGCCATGTTGGGGGAGAGTGTTGACTGTGTGGTAGGGAAACATTTTGAACTCTCAGCAGGGAGACACCCCTGCAGATCCAGTGCTAAAGGGGGGAATCGCCAATGATAAAAACAAATCTTCAAAACATGGGGCAATGAGAAAGTCTTTAGCTGGTCTGTGACAGGAAGCACAGATGTCTAAATCTACAAACATTCTACCCTTAGGGGGCAAATATTAGTCAAAAGGAGCTCTCCTTGTCACTAAAACAAATCCAGGTTTCTAGAAAATTTTGGTGATTCGGTTTAGAAGACAAGGATATTGTTGGAGATGAAAAGATACTTTAATTTTTCTCTTTCTTTATAATTAGGTCAAGTAAATTCTTAGGTGCATGCTTTCTAGAATCTCTCCATGTTTTAAAAACTCTATCTTCAGTACACATTGTTTTTATTTTAAATGTATCCTAGAATGAGAGAATATGTTGGAAAGTGCTTCACCTCCTAACACAACGTCTGGCAAGTGCTTCAAAATGCCAGCTCAATCAGGTGTTTGATGAAAGCAGGAAAGTTGACTTGTTTAACTTACCAGAAAATAAATAAAAAAAAAAAAAAGAAGCTCTATACATATACAACTGTACAAGCCCTCCCAATCTGACAAGTCTGTATAAAAGGCCTCTGACTAAAGAGGGACTTTCCCTTAAAAAGAATGAAACAATAATTTGGGTAGAGTCTGGCAAAGGCTAAAGGGCAATTCCATATCTCATGGTCACTTGAGAGGCAGGGAATCAGCCCAACTAGAGTGATGCCACCACCACCACTGCAGTGCTGGGCAAGTGCTACAAATAGTAAGTACACTGCTTGTCATTCCAGTTAATAATTATAAGACATAGAATTTGCCTCACCACAAACTCCACCCAGTGGAAACAAGTTTTCCCCTACCTTGTGCAGTGCAGAATGTCAAAGTCTCATTATTCCTGCTCAATCAGCTTCGGCCGTTGTGTAAATATTGAAGCAAGTCTGAGGAGCCAAGGAAGGGAATGATTATTACAACATTAATACTAATGAGTGAAATGGAATCGAGGATGTGTTTAGCTAATGTTGCCACAGAAGGAGATGACTTAAAAAGGAAAAAGAAATCAACAGGACGATTATTGATTTTAAAAAGATGACCAACACATAAAATCCACATGAGGAAGGAATCAAAGAAAGCAAGATTATGGCTCTAGGAAATCTGTGTGTGTGTGTGTGTGTGTGTGTGTGTGTGTGTGTGTGTGTGTGTGTGTGCATGTGTGCACCAATTTGATATTTAGTTCATTCGAAAGGCTCTGTGTGGACTGAAGCAGGCTACCACATGTAAATAAGAACAGTCCACACACAGCTTTCTTGTTCTTTCCCCTTGTTTGTAGCTTTTCTTGGTATCTCTAATATCTGTTTATGTACCCACAGCAAATGTAGACTCTTATCGGTTCATCCCCTTGTCTTCTATTGCAGGGGTGTCAAAAGATCCGGACAGGTCTGTGAGGGTGGAGAACACAGGAGACAATATAATTACATCTATGTGAACTTATGAAAGTCATTTTTCCTTTGCACTTCATTAAATGTTGTAACACCATCCTTATCAAACCCATCGGAACCTCAAACAAAAGCCATTTATACAGGAATGGACAGGGTGCTTATTTATTTTAAGGGGTCTGCCACATATTTATTGGCTGCAATAACTCTTCACATCCCTCATTTTGGAATGCTTGCACTTCAAAAGAAATTAAATTTCTTGTAACAGCAAAGGAGGTGCAGAAATAGGCTATTCTCTAAATGTTTGTTTTTAAAAGTAAAAGTAACCCTCAAGTTCTGCCCAAGCTTTAGGGAGGGTCTGCCAGCATCTTTTCATTTTCTTCTACAGGGCACTGTAGGCAGCTCGTGGAGCCTGGCACAGATATCTGCTGCGGCTGGTGTTCAAAGCTTGTCAGCTGTCAGCATCCCCAAAGGTCTACACGGCTGAAGTAAGCAGAGATGGCGCTTCAACTAGGCAGAAACTCGCCGGTGCTTCTCTCAACGGACACAGGGAGGCAGTGCGGGAAAGCCTGGCTTCGGCGAGGCAGGAGGGGAGGAGGGCTGCTCCAGAGTTTATCTTTTCCACTGGTTTACTTTGTACAGTATTGCCTTTTGCACTGGTAAAGCTCTAAAGTCCCTAGTTGCTTGCTTAACTTTTATACAAGTAAGAATTTTTAAAGAAAATCATCAGGTTACCTGACCAATGAAATAAACCCCTCCAAAAACTTTTTTTAAGTTAATGATAGTGTGTATGTGTGATCAGAGAAAATAGCACTATAATAGCTTTAAAAAGTGACAATTATTTATTAAAAGCAGGATGCTTAATATATCAAATATACAGCACCCATCACTCGTCAAAGACACATATCCAGAGTTTCCTTGGCAATCTTGCTTTCTTAAAAGGATTTATAATGCACATTAGAATACATTATTTTACTGAATTTCTCTACTAGTTCTTGAGATCACAATAGTCATGGAATTGTTTCCATTTCTTGAGTAACTGAGGTTGGAGAGTTTGTATGCTTTGAGAAGATCACATGATCAGTGAGCTGTAAGTCAGGATTTCAACCTAGGTCATCTGACTCCATGTCCAAGGTCGCTCACTTTACCCCAGTCAGATTTACACAGAAATCAGAAACCAGTGATTTCCCAGACTGCTTCTCACAGTATTTTTAAAGGAGAGCGAATTAGGGGGCATCCTCTTTCCTTTGACCAATGTAGAAAACAGGTCTAAAGCTTGAAATCTTATCATCATAAACCTTTTCCCATGTATAATCCCTCATCTCATAGTCAATATATTCAAACTGAGCTCCCCTTACCAGTTTTCCTCCCTCAAGTATTATATGAAACCAATTTTTTGTTCTTATTCTCCATTCTGTTATGATCACTCTGACATTTATCTTTTTCTCCCCGCTCTACACCTCGAACCTGTTGGGTTTTCAAAACACATGGCTATCTCTTCTGCAGTAGCCTTCTAATCTCCCCTTCTCTTTATGCCCACTATGGTCAGATCACATAGATATTATTTGTCTTTCTTAGAACTGGGAGTTTCCAAACTAATGCCCTTACTTCCATTTCTTCCCTGTTCTAATCTATCCTGCATGACAATTCCAGATTAACCATTCTTAGGAGTGCTCTAATTAAATCACTGCCCACCTCCAAAACCTTCAAGATCTTCCCTTGGCTTATTCAAACAATATAAGAACTCTTTATTCACAAACACCGCACAATCTGACTTATCCTCATTTCCAAACACATCCCCTCTGTTATCCCTTATGAAGGCTTTGCCCCTCTTCTAGCTACTTCTTCTGTGAGCTGTCCACTTGCAGATGTACAGGGACTGCCCTTTCCCGCCCTGCCTGCACCTCCAAATTCTATACTCACCAAAGTCTAAGTCAAACACTGGGTCTCTCATAAAGTCTTCCTGGATTCACCTGGAAAGGTAATGTTTCTCTTGAAACTCCTATTCACAATCCAGTGCAATTTCTTTTAAAAATAAGGTTGAGTATAAATAGTACACGAATTTTTAAAACTCCCAGAGCACTTCTTTTCTCATCCATATCTTGAAATTATAGTTACTGGTATACAAGTTAATCTCTTTTTCCCATGGTAAAAGCCAGGTCTCTTCTTTGAATTCACAATAGGCCCAGAACTGCTTTCAGATAGTTGGTGCTAAGTAAGTAACTGGATTAAGGAAGAAAGGGTTGTGACTGAGACAAGATGAAACTTTTCTGTTTATCTTTCCTGTGCACTAGATGTACAGGTAACATATTTAGTCAGATGTTCCATAACTCAATAAATCATTTTTAAAAACATTTACTGAGTCCATAATATCTGTTAGCATTATACTGGGTGCTATGGTAAACAAAAAAAGGCATAGTTCAAAGGGAAGTTCATTATCTAGGGAAGATAATGGAAAAAATTACAACTTTTTTTCAAACAGTGAAGAGACTATAAAAACATGCAAAGCGAGTGAAGCAATTGAGGAAGGGCTATGAAAAAACCAACTCAGGTAGGGAGGTTCAAGGAAAGTTTCTCAGAGGATAAACAAGACTGGAAGGGTGAGAGGAAGCCAGCCACGCAAAGACTGGGAGGAAGTTCATTCCAGACAGAAGAAGCCACAGGAGTATTCGCTGAGAAGTGAGGAAAAGTGTGGCATTTTCTAGGAACTGAAGGAAGACAAACACAGCTGGGTTATAATGAATGAATGGAAGGGTAGACCAAAACTGAAGAGGCAGACAAGAACCAGGTCATATGATCTTGTAGACCCTGGTAAGGAAGTCGATTTTCTTTGAAGTCTGTGGGAAGCTATTACAGAGTTTAAATGGTAGAATATCATGATCTATTTGTGGTTTCAGATCATTCTGGCCACTGTGAAGAGAACAGATTTTAACAGACAAGAGTCAAGGCAGAGAAACTGGTAAGGGGACTATTGCAGAGGCCCAAGCAGAAATGATGTGGCAGACTTTGGCACAGCAGCAGCACAGGATAGATCTGAGATAGTAAAAACAGTGATTGTTAAACATGAGGGGTGAGGGAGAGAAAAGACTTACGGACAGTGTCCAGGTTTCTGGCTTAGCCATTGAGTAGTCAGTTTTACCATTTGCTAAGACAAGAAAGATTGGAAGGATATGTTTGAAAAGAAATAATTAGCTCAAATTCTAAAGCCACCTTAAATTATAATTACTCATATGATGAATATTTAATACATGTTTATGAACACCTGCTGTGTGCCAGACACTATATTAGATGCCAGAGTAAATAAGACAAGGTACCTGCCTTTATAGCCCGTACCATTTGATGACAAATACTAATATCATTTAAAAGATTTTAAAGTTAGGTGGTATATACGATTGTGTACAGGCATTCAGATTCTGTATAGAATAAAATGTCACACTACTTTTTAAGATCCTTTTCCTTGATGCTTTGTTCACATTTGAAAGAACAAAATTAACTTACCATTTTGCAAATGAATCCTAGAAATTTGGGGATATAGAAGTCCAAACCAAACACATAGTAAATTTTGGGAACAGCTGCTCATAATTTGCTTTTAAAAATATGATTTCCAATTTTCCCTAACCTAAGCCCTAAGCATCCTTCACAGACAAGCGTGGGTGGAGTGTGGATTGAAGTTGCCTACCCCAATCTCAGCTTTCATGGCTAGGCTACTCACACATCCACTTTGTGTTTTTAAAGTGACTGCTTTAAAAGGAGAGAGAAAAAGAGAGAGAAGTTGCACAGTGTTATTCTATAACCGTATTAAGGCGGGTGTTGAACAATGAGAACACATGGACACAGGGAGGGGAGCACTACACACTGGGGTCAGTTGGGGGGGAATAGGGGAGGGATGATGGGGGGTGGGGAGCTGGGGAGAGATCGCAAGGGGAGAGATGCCAGATGTAGGTGATGGGGAGGAAGGCAGCAAATCACACTGCCATGTGTGTACCTATGCAACAATCTTGCATCTTCTTCACATGTACCCCCAAACCTAAAATGCAATAAAATAAACAAATGGGAATAAAAAAAAGAAGAGTGTCAGACCTCCCCCTCAAAAGTTGAGTTAGAAAACTACTTAAAATTATCATTAAATCCTGCTTTTCAGTCTGACTGAACTTATATCCTGAAAATTTTCTCGGTACACATCATAGCTTCTGATAAAAATCATTCAAGAGAATAACACACATAAAGCTAAAAGAAAATATTGCTTCTCATATTACCTATTTTTAATGTTTTACCTAATCTTCCCCAGCATTTGCAATATGTTATGTAACCAAATACATTACACATTCAGTAACTGACCATGTGTGGAGAACTCAGACTCTGAACTCAAGTTAATAAAATACTCATAAATTAAAATTTGGCCACAGGATAGACTGACAATTTATTTGATAGCTCTCTTAAAATTCCTGCTTTTGCCAGCTCAAAGTGTCATATTGTTAATGTGATGATAGTTTGCTTCATGCTTTGTAACATTTGTCCACATCAAAGGATTCTTTTTTCCTTTAACATGTCTAGAATTAGCTTCATCCATTTTCTAAAATATAGTTTACATAAAGTCATATTCTAATAGGTACCTTCCTAAAGCTGAAAATCCTGTTTTCGTCAGAAAATGTCATTCTGACGCTTGTCCTGGCTTATTCTCCAGCTGTATTGAGGCCAGCCAAGAAGCTCTGACCATATGCAGTGACTAAATCACTGTACTTCTTCTCTGGTAACATCAAATATATACAGCAGTCATCGGTCTTCCTTTGATCTTCAGCTAGCACAAGCCCTTTCTCACTAAGTTGTCCTCCATGGTTTGTTTTTGATATTTAAACAGTTTGGACATCTCTTAAAGTGGAGTGACATTGACACAGAGATAAGGTGCCAATCAATTTATTAAGTGATTTTGTACAAAAATGGCAAACTTAACATGACCCTGGAGTATAGCTGATTTGGTCAACAAGAAGCGTGAAGAAAGCCATTCATCTGTTCTTGTCTATTCTGGCCAAGAACGTCTACAGAGCTCTTCTCTAAAGCTGGAACTAATAAAACGCAACAGAAATAATGTTTTTTAATTTTAAAAATTTTAATTAATAGACATAAGTAATATTCCTTATGTCTATACTTTTTTATTTAGTTGAATGATGAGTGCAGGGTAGGTAGATCATGAGGACATGTTTCATTGTCATTACAAGGGATATTTTGTTCTACTAAGATGAGATTTCAGTGTTTTGCAAGCCATGAAAATTGCCAAACTTATTAAAATTACATTAAATAATTTTCAAAGAGGGAAAACTGAGGTATAAAAGGTAAATGCATTCATTAATTTCACTCCAGTACATTCTGACAGTAGTCTGGAGATAAACTCATCCCAAGAGTGCTAAATGTTTTCAGAATTTTTGTGATTCAAAGCAAAATATACAACATCTATGGAAATAAGAGCTTTGATTATGTTTATTCCTCATTCCATGTGAATGCCAAAACAATAGGTTGCTTTGAAATAAAATAACAAAACAATGACCTTTAGATATCATTATTCCTAATAAAATAGCTAACTCTTAGAATGAATTGGCCTGTCTCACAAGACCAATTTTTTCATAAAGTAGACTCAATAGCCCTGTATTGAAGGACGAAAGAGCAAATGTAATTTAAAGCAGTCTCCTGTCAGCCAGACACAGCAAAAAGACTGCAAAGCGATAGTTTAGAGAGAATGCCACTGTCATGGTTAATTTTATGTCAACTTAACTGGGCTAAGAGATGCCTCGGTAGCTGGTAAAATATTATCACTGGGTGTGTGTGAAACGGTATTTCTAGAAGAGATTAGCATTTGGATCAGTACCCAATGAGTGAAGAAAATTGCTCTTACCAAAGCAAGTGGGCATCATCCCATTCATTGAGGGCCAGAATAGAACAAAACTGCTCTCTGCTTGTGTTGGGATATTCATCGTCTCCTTCCCTTAGACATCAGCTCTTCTGGTTCTCAAGCATTAGGACATGAACAGGGACTTATACCATTGTCTCCCCTGGTTCTCAGACCTTCATGCTTGTACTAGATTACACCATTGGCTTTCCTGGACTTCCAGCTTGCAGATGGCACCTCCATAATTGTGTGAGCCAATCCCTCATAATAAATCTTTTTCTATATATTTATATCTATGTCATTGGTTCTGTTTCTCTGGAGAAAGCTGACTAATGGCCATATTTAAGAGATGAATGAGAAAGAAAAATTACTAAACACAAGGAATGATCAGAGAAATAGTTGGAGAACATATGTAATAAAAGTCCATTGGAGTAGGAACTACAAGATGGTAGGGCTCAAGCAATGAGAAAATAATTGAATAAATAATAACCTCTATGTCCACAGAATATGAACTATTCTGGTTTTCAAGAAGGGAGATATTTCAGCCTTGAAAATACACTGTTGCCATCTGCCAAACTTCATAAACTCTGTTATGAGTTAAATTTTGTTCCCCTAGAAAGATAGCTTTCAGTGCTAACCACCAGGACCTCAGAATGTGACCTTATTTGGAAATAGAATCTTTTCAGAGACAATTAAATTAAAATGAGGTAATTAGGATGGGCATTAACTGAATATGATGCCCTTATAAGACAGAGACATCTTCACACAGGTGAAACAATGTGAAGACACACAGGGAGAAGGCTTTCATCTACAAGCCAAGAAACATCAAGGATCACCAGCAAACACCAGAAGCCAAAAGGGGTAAGCAAGGACTGTCCCCAGACACTGTCAGACAGCAAGGCCCTGCCAACAACACCTTAATTTCAGACATCCAGCTGATAAAGTTCTGTTGTTTTAAGTCACCTAGTTGTTGATATTTTGTAACACCAGTCCTAGGAATACTCTCATCCTGAAGCGTGCCGTATAAACCATCATTTGATACCCACCAATGCTGATCCCCAGGCAGGAAGATTTATAGTCCAGAAAGATATCATTGTATTAAGCCACCCAAGGCCTAGTTCTGATAGGGACAGCTTTCTTGCAGAGTGCCTGCAGAAAATCTTCCAGCTATCCCAAGTCAGATGCTTTTCCCCCTGCATCTTGTCCACCTACAAGTGAATGAATGGTCTAGAAATAAGGAGTGGGTGGGCAGTGGGTGTGTGCACTATGAGAAGGGAAGAGATCATCAGGGGCGTGGGGCCAGGGTCAGCATGTTTGAGTTGTTCACCACTCATGTCACACAATCATTACTTCCACAAATGTCTGCTAAGTCCTTCTATTTGTGAGTCATCGTGCTAGCTGCTTCAGGTTATAGCTGTGAACGAGACAGACAAAGAAATTGTCTGTCTATTCATGGAAGTCATGTTCTAGCCTAATCTGATACAAATAAATCTTTACTAAACAAGCCAATCTGGAGTTTAATCCTGCTTACACTGAAACTTTGAAATAGCTGGATTCCATACATGATTTGGAATAATTTGAACTGCCTTTTAGTTCATATTCATCTTTTACATGTTCTTTAGTCCAAATAAATTGCATTCCAGTTTCTCAAAGTCTGACCTAAAAGGATAAACCACTCCACCTTCCCCCAAGAAGTCTCTGTGTGTGTGTGTGTGTGTGTGTGTGTGTGTGTGTGTGTGTGTGTGTTTGAGAGAAAGAGAGAGGAGAGAGAGAAAGAGAGAGGTGGGAGGGACAGGCCTAGAGACATAAATTGTGCTGCTAATACTGATATGTGCAGCTGGCATTTCTATTGTCTTGTCTCTTATGACAGTGCCCTCCACTGGAAGCTGTTAGGATAAGAGCTAATGTGGGCTGTGCCACACAAAGGTGATGGCAAATTGATGAGCCTGTAAAGAGATTCAGAGGCAAATAGGGAAATGCATTGTTAATGCTATTAAATATTACTTAGCCTACAGCAAGCTGCATGTTCAACAGTTTAAACTTTAATTGCTAGCTGATGCAGAAACAAGCCTGGATATATGTAAATCCTATTGAAAGCTAATATCATTTTGGCTGCTCAGATGGATTAGCAGCCACTACAATTAGCAGCATGTGCGACTAATGATATTAGGGAAGAATCCATCATGCAGCGGGCTGGGCCTTTAAATCTGAAAAGAAGTTAAGGCTCCTTTCCCCACAGAAACCCCATACTGGGGAGTCTTGCCAATTGATGCAGCAGACTCTAGAGTGAGCCAAGAAGCTTACAGAATGCAGGAGGCTGACTCCACCATCACCTTGAATTGTTCCTCTGTTTGCCCTTTACTGGCAATTCTAGCTAAGCACATTATGACCAACACTGCCTCCTCCCCACTCTCCAGGGAGTGACACTGGATCACAGAGTAAAGGCAAAAAGATCCATCTTCAGCGACTGAACCCTTATGGTACACTCTGGCTACTAGATTGCTGTGATCAAAGGAGAAGGGACAAGGCTTTTTCTCAAATGTGGCAACTTTGGAATCGGGTTGTTGTATAGGTTACTTACTACGATGTACATGACTACATAAAAAGGCCCGAATGAAAACAATTCTCATTTAAAACTTCACTGTTTTTAGATAGTCTATGAAAACTGTCATGTTCTGAGTAAAAGTTCTGTATCTGTTCTATAAAAATAAGCATTTACGATGCCCTTTGAAGTCACCAACTGTAAGGTGCAATGGAACGTATGTGGTGAGGTGTGATTCTGTCTCCTTGACTGGAGAGTAACCCTTTCGTTTCTAAAATTTTACATTCTGACTCTGGGAAATGTTAAATCACAGTAGTTGAAGGAAAGATTGGCCTGTATTTGTGAAATTTCTAATATATGGAAGATGGTAATTTCATTAATCTGACTGTAAAAAGCTACTGTAGTTAGGGTACTGCAGTATATAGCACAATAAAGCTAAAATGGCTACTCATGAATAATTGTAGATAATCTAATTTTGAAAAACAAGGTTTTATCATCAAAACTCTATGCATATAAGAAACCATTAATGTCTTGATCTGTGAGACAACTTATTTTAGACAGATTCATCATTGATTATAAACCCTAGTTTTTATTGAAAACCATGTATACCCACAAATTCTGACTTATTAGTATTAATTAGTAAAGTCTTGCCTTATTAATTTCACATAAACAGTAATTATTAGCTTGTCTTTTGGAAGTTATAGTAAACTGAATTGTTTAGAAGATACAGGCTTAAGAGTTGTATACATAATTACAGTTTTATTAAAACTTTTTTTGTAGCTTGTGTGCCCTTGTCACCAAGACTAGGATGTGACAAGCTATAAATATATTTTATGCAAGGAATTTATGCTACAAGATATGGTGAATAAAGGTGTAAGGAAGTAAGGATTAGGCTATTCTGTTTGTTTTCCATCAGTTAGAAGGAACTTTTTCTGATTTTGCTCATCTTGAGTTTGTCCTATGGGAATCTCATCTTAGCCTGGACAGTGGCCTAAATGAGTAACTGTGAGCACAGAGTGAAGATGATTTGTTGTCATGAGCAGCGCTTTCATGTTACTTTGAGAAAGCTATACTCAGTAGAGGTTCAAACATGTCCACTCTAATGAAAACTTCTATCCCATTCAATGTACTTCTCAATTTTTTAAACTGATATGACTTTAGAGTTTGGTTGGGCTCAAGAAAATAGATGGCATTTTTCATTAACACTATCCTTTTTACAATAAATGTGTTAGTAACAAAACTTACCTCTCACCAGTTATTCTCCATACTGTACTGGATCCAGACGCATGCCTTTACACTTTCACTAAAGTGAGTGGGGTTCTAAAACCCATGAAGTATTAGGCCAGAGGAATTATTTAATGACAACCTTTGCCCATATGAAGAACCATAATAGCAATCAACAGAGGCTCACATTCATTCATTCTTAAATTCGGCAGACAATCATTTAGGACCTACTGACTGCCAAACACTCTGATGTAAATATGCCTAATATATTGCCCTTTTCCTTAGGATAGCTTAGTGAGAAAGATACAGGAAATAAATGTGACCAATATAGAAATATTCACAGGTTCTATGGGAGCATATAACTTAAGTTGGAAGCGGTCAGAGTCTAAAAAATAAGGTTAGTTTCAAAAATGAACATCTTGATGAGGATAATAACACAGCTGTGTCTATTGTCAAGGGGGATTGCAAGCTTTGGGGCTTTTTAAAACATATATATGTATGAGTGTATATTTACATATATGTATACATATACATATAAGTATGTATATTTACATATATGTATATATATTCACTCTGGGCTCATAAATATACATATATGTGTATATACATATATATACATATATATATATGTATATATACACACACATATGAAGAACCATAATAGCAATCAATAGAGGCTCACATTCATTCATCCTTAAATTCAGCAGACAATCATTGAAGACCTATATATAATATATATATTTTATATATATATATATATATATATAAAATATACACATATATGTATATATACACAAATGTGTATATGTAAATATATATGTGTGTGTATATATATATATATATATATATATATATATATTTACATATACATTTTTTTTTCTGTCTGAAGGTTCCAAGACAGTTGGGTCTAGGAACACTGTGCCAACTAAGTAGCTCTGACTTTTATTGTGAACTGTCTGGTACAGATGATGTGTTGCCTACAGCCCACTATCTAGTTTCTGCAAACATCAACATCCTTCTGTCTTTACCCAGCACTACAGACCCAAGTTTATCTTCACATCTTGTGTTCATTACAATCATTACAATCAGCTCATTTTTCATGACTATACATGATTTGGCTCAGGAATGCTGCATAGTAAAATAACCAGAAAATAAATCTATCCTTTTCTATCTCCCTTCACCATCAAAAATTCAATGCAAGATATCTTAATTCTATCATTGACCAGTTCTGCTTACAGTGTAAGCAAGTGGTGGGCTGAGGGGGAATGGTTATTTTAACTTACCATGGTGTTATTAATGGATATTGCATACGTATAGAAGGGGGTTTAAAAAATAAAGATAACAAGTGACCATTTCAAAGGCTCATGCTTACTACATATTTGGAGAGATCATTTCAGGCATAAGCCCTCAGTGTAATGAGCTTTTGAAGTAAAGCACCCAACTTGTCAAATTTAGCATATCCAGGACTCATTATCTTCTTGTACATTTGCTTCTCTTGCTGTTCTCTTCAACTTGGCAAAACATTCCATATGTCACATAAGCTAGAGAACTTGAGTTTTCCTTTGCCTCATTTTCTCACCCATTACATCAAATTGGTCAGTGAAACCCATCAGTTCTCTCCCTCACACATCTCTAATATTTATTCCATCCCTTCTTTTTCCCACTCATATCATGACCTTACATGTACTAGTCATCATTTCTCTCCTAGACTCTTGGCAATGGTCTTCTAAGAGCTCGCTTGCCTCCACTCTTATATTACCTTCACTTTCCACACAACCAGCAAAATTCCATTACCAAGATACACTATTGCTTAAAACCTTATAAGCTAAAAGATACAGCATTAAATCTTTAGGGTGATATTCAAGACACTTTCCAATTTGGAACTGAGACATCTGAGACTTGTCTTGAACAAGACATCTGGGGCTTATCCCCTCCTATTCTCACTGTGAATTTAGAGAGACTAAACTCCAGTCAAGCTAGATAGCTTCAGTTACACTAATAATTTTTATACTTCTATGTCTTTATTTATACTGGAACGCCACTGCATCCCACACACTTCCACTTGGTGGAATACTATCTCTCGAAGCTCAGGTCAATGTTACCTTCTCTCTGAAGCCTTCCCTAATTCCATAGACCAATTACTCATCAAACAGTTCTTAGAAGAACTTCAGACCCAAAAATCTCAACAGACAAGTTGCAAATACTTTATTATTTTTTTCTTCAAAATTTTTTAGTGAAGACACACTCTGTACCAGGTATTGTAAGAGGCTGTAAGTACAAAGGTGAGCAAGACAAGTAAGGTTAGTTTCATTGAACTTCAATTTAATTTAAAAAATAAACAACTTTTTTTTAAAAAAAAGATCATTTCTAACACGTGAACAGAGTAACGCATTATAGTAATGAGAAAGATAAGGGATAATTTTATACTAGTTGTCGAGGGAAGGCTTCTTTCAGGAGGTAATATTGGAGCTGAGACCCGAACAACAAGACAGTGCCTCTCAATATTAGTTTTATTTTCTTTTGCTTTGTTTTTGGGCTTTAGCTGAGTATTAGATTAGAACTTTTTTTTTTTAAGTGAGTCTTCATTATTTGGAGTTCCTGCGATTATTTCAGAGGACATTCTGGGAACCTTAACAATGATAGCAGCAACCACCTAATTTTATCTGTTACTTTATAATAAACCAATCCATAATTCAGTGCCTTGAAACAGCAATTATTTGCCTCTTCTGAGTCTGTGGTTTAGCAAAGGGCTGAATGACTGAAGCTGGACTGAATAGGTTCTACTTCATGTTTTTCTCACCCATTCCTTCTTCTGCAAATGACAGAGCGACAAGTGCAAACAAGCTCCATAGTCAAGTGCTTTTCATAATTCTGCTCACAGCACATCTGCTAATATTTCATTGGCCAAAACAGGTCACATGACAAAGCCCAGGGATGTGTAATTACACCTTGCCCATAGTGAAAAGCCATGGCAAAGTTGCATGTCATAAGGCATGAAATCAGGGATGGCTGAAGAATTTTGCCAGAGTGTTAAATAACATACCTGGAAACTAGTGTTGCATTTACTGCCAAATGTGTCATTTTAGGCATGTCACTTGCTCTCTTTGGCTTTTAATATTCTCATATATAAGATAAGGTCACTTGAGTAGATAATTCCTAGGTTCCTTTGAAATGTCAAATTTCTCAGAATCCTTTAATTTTGGAAGGTTAGTCAGCAGTTAGAGCAACTGGGTAAATAAACACGTAATTCTGCTGTGAAAAGAACTAACGCTCATAGTAAGTTTTTAAAAATGCTTCATAATGGTGTGTTGAGACTTGGTGATGCTGCTAAGTAGCAAAGGTAGCATTAGGAAAAATAACAATGGGAAGGAGCATCAAGAGGATTCAGCTCATCTGCCAACTCCCCCCCATGGACTATTTTTTAACCCTTACAAAGGATGGTTGGGCACTCAGAAAAGTGTAATGACTAAAAACTTGTACCCTAGGGTGAGCACCCAGACACTTAAGTGGAAATCCTGGCTGTTCCCTTCACCAGCTGAGTGACTTATCTTTCAGTACCTCCATTTCCTAATGTAAAAGGAAGATAATAAGAGTACATACTTTGTATTATTGATATGAGTAATAAATGAGACGCTACACATAAAGTTTAGGAAGAATACATAAAACACAGTGCTCAATAAATAGCAGACATATGTATTATTTTTAAGCCACCAAAAACCAGGTATATTTATGTTTCTTTAAATATGCATGTGCATATATATGTATGTATATATTATATACTGTATGTATAGGTGTGTGTGTGTATAGCATGTGTGTGTGTATAGCTTGTGTATGCATATATATATATATGTGTGTGTGTGTGTGTGTGTGTGTTATACATATATTATAACAATAAAGTGGGCTCGATATAAGACAATAAGACCTGTATAGATTGTTTCATTTATCACTCTCCCTTGCCTCTGTAGATATTTGCATTTTCATCCTCTACTTAGAAAATTCTAAGGGCTTTTTCAGTCTTACCACTGTGTTCTGGATGTAAAGCCACTACAGAATGGTTGGTCATCTGGGTGGTTCTCTGAGCAAATAAAGGAAAACCCAGAAGGAAAGTATCCCAAAGTATGTTCAGAAAAGGGAATAGCAGCTATCTTTTCCCTTACTGTAGGCTTTTAGGCATCATCGTTATGAAATATGGCTGCAACTTTCTTTTAAATCCTTTTAAGTAGCAGTCATCCTCTTCCCCCCCTTCCCCAATACTATTAAGTCCTTCACAGGTATCAATCGTCGGGAAGTAGGAAGAACTGCACTTTAAAAGGATTTTAAATAATGTCTCCAAGAAATATAGCAGCAGATTGTTCAATGGGGATTATCAGCCAAGAGTGTGCTTAAGGGGGAGGGCTCTCTTTTAAAAGGTCTTTAAATAATGTAAGTGTACTTCTTGGCAACATTACTCAGAACCATTTAAAGAGAAGATATCTCTGCTGCACCTATGTACCCGCAGAGGAGACCTGAGGGAGACACATGACAAATGATATCCCTACATCCTTGACACTGTCATGACACAGACATTACAAGCTTTATCCAAAACGTTGAGAGCACCAGAAACTCTCTAGAGAGATCCTCCCTCTTCTGAGAATCAAGGTCAAATATCCCTAGAGAATATTTGGATATTTGCTTAGTGACCTTTCTGGGGGAAATGCAATTTCTGTGCTTTCCAAGAGAGTTGCAAGAAAGAAGCAACTTGCTTTACTTTCTTGTCTCCTTCACCACTTCATAAAACCTAACTTGAGGTTGAACATCATCCAAATCTAAACAGCTTACTTTGTTTTATTCCAACCACTCCATCTCCAACTCCCTCCCCAGTCCAGCTTTATTAAAAACTGCAGGATGGGTAGAAGAGGAAGGGGTGTGGTATGTTGTAGATATTAAGGCTTTGGACTCAGAAAATCTGAGTTAAAAATTTTTATGCCACTACTGATGACTTTAGGAAAATGTCATTGTCTCATGAGCCTCAGTCTTCATACCTATAAGCAGGGTTAAAACATGTCTGCTCCTGGCCGGGCGTGGTGACTCACACCTCCTTTACTTTGGAAGGCCAAGGCGGGTGGATCACTCGAGGCCAGGAATTCAAGACCAGCCTGGCCAGCATGGTGAAACCCTGTCTCTACTAAAAGTAAAAAAATTAGCTGGGCATGGTGGCACACATCTGTAATTCCAGCTACTAGGGAGGCTAAGGCAAGAGAACTGCTTGAACCCAGGCGGTGGAGGTTGCAGTGAGCCAAGATCGAGCCACTGCCCTCCAGCCTGGGTGACAGAGCAAGGCTCCGTCTCAAAAACAAACAAAAAAACAAACAAACATACCTGCTCCTAGTGTTGTTGCTAAGGTCAAATGGAATCAAAGTAGATAAAGCACTCATGGTAGGCTCCATGCCTGCCATATCCTAAATGCTTACTACATGGTACTCAGAGAGCTGTGACTATGGAGGCTGTAATTTCATGAGTGTGGTTTGAGTTGTTGAAAGTACAGAAAGTGCCTGTCTTCATTTTTCTGACTTCTTGGGCCCAAGAGTTGAATCTGATAACCAGATGGTACCTGTGGAGATCCATGTTGAGATATGGGAATGAGCAAGCAATGCAAATATTCAGAGTGAACTTGGGGATCCTTTAGGTCATTTGATGACAGACCTTGTGCGGATTGCAGTAGAAGAAATTTCAGGAGAACATTGCTTTTGTTTCCTTGTCTCAGAGATCAAACATAAAGCCGAAGAGATGGCTCAAAAGACATATGATCCAGCAAAATCAATTCTGGGTACATATGAAAAGGAATTGAAATTAATAAGTTGAAGAGATGTCTGCACTCCTATGTTCTTTGCAGCACTATTCACATGAGTCAAGATATGGAAACATCCTAAGTGTCCATCAACAAATAAGTGATAAAGAAAACATGATATATATAAAATGGAATACTCTACAGCCTTAAAAAACAAGAAAATCCTGTTATTCATGATATGTATGGAACCTGAAGGACATTATGTGAAGTAAAATAAACTGGCACAGAAAGACAAATACCACATGATTTGACTTATATGTGGAAACTAAAAAAGTCAATCTCATAGAAAGAATATAAAGGTGGTTACCAGACACTGGAAGGAGCAGGAGAGATGGGGTAAGGGGAGATGTTGATCAAAGGGTACAAAGTTTCACCTAGACTGAGGGAATATGTTTTAGTGCTCTATTACACTATATGATGACACAGTTAATAATGTATTGTATGATTTAAAATTGCTACAAGAATAGATTTTTAACATTCCCACAACAAAAAAAAATATGATAAGTTGGTTAAGGCAATGTTAATTACCTTGATTTAATATTTCTACAATGCCTACCTAGATTAAAACATCACATTGTACCCCACAAATATATACAATGATCATTTGCCAATTCAAAATAAATAAGTAGACTCAGTTTTCCTTTATAGCATAGAAGAGTTTCAGAAATGAGAAGTACCATTGCCCACTGGATCTCATGCACATTATGTACTTGAGAAATTGTAAAATGTCAGGGCTGAGCTTAAAGAACACCCCCAAAGAAGAGCACTGAGCTGGCAGGTGAGTGGAAATAATGCAGCTCGAATGATGTGAGGGAAAATGATGTTCCTCTCGCATTCAGACAGCAGAACAGGTCTTGTGTCATTGACCACAATGACAGAAAATCAAACTGAACCCCATTAAAGGAAAAAAGCCATCTATTTTAGTTAGCCCAGCAGGCACCTGAAAGCTCCATTCAGTATGAAAAAAATGGAAGGGCACTTGAGAAGATGGAGGTCTTAGTTCTAATGACTATGTTTGCACCTCCTGGAGAGGATAGATCTCTCTTTTAAATATGAGGGATTGATTTTGAAAATAGTCTGCTCTGCTGTGTTAGTTCCTTTTCTGCCTTTCAGTAACAAGAGTACATGATTAGGTGAGGACCTTTTCAGTTAACGGAGATGAACCAAAACACGGGAGCCATTTTTTAATAGCAAAAATCTGGTGCAGCCTTATAAGTTCTAATTCTTTAATTCTAGTACACTAAACAACAGTACTATAATTGGAGACATTAAGAAAATCAGAGAAATTGAGACATCAGAGAAATGGGAGAAAAGAGAATGCTTTTGAGATTTTCTTAAAGCATTTCAAATGACTTTTTATAATATCATCGTCACTTGGAAAGGAAAGGTAGCAATGACTCCTTTAACTCTTTTATCAGTTGACACTCCAGGTACCTTGGTCTTCCTGACCTATTAGTAGAAACTATCAGGTTGACTTTGGGCCCCTATCAAATAAGGTGAAAGTCTGAAGCAGCTATCTGGATAACGCAGGTCCTCCATATATCTTTGCCTATGTGAAATCTGCAGAGAGCTTACAAAATGTTGACACCAGTTTTTATGAATAATTGCCCCCATACCTTCACCATGATAAATGAGGTTGTTCAAGCCATAGGCCCCAAACATTTATTACTATTATTATTATTACCATAATCCTGTTTTGCAAGCTAAAATGTACACTTACATACTTCCCAAGCATAACAAGCTGACACATTTTTTTCCTAGGCATATCTTTATTCTAACTTCTCTCTTAACTTCTTGGTAGAGTTTTAATAATTCACAAGCCAACTTTAGGCACATCATCATCTTATTTAATTTCCCCTAACTAGATTGTATGTTAGGACTTTTTACTGCTGAAGAAAACCATGTTTTGGGCAACATTTTACTTGCCTGCTCCTGACTTATACTTGAATTTAACTTTTTAACTGAATGTAAATAAGTAATTGTATCAGTCCATTTTCACGCTGCTATAAAAACATACCTGAATCTGGGTAATTTATAAAAGAAGAGGTTTAATTGACTCACAGTTCTGCATGGCCTGGGAGGCCCCAGGAAACTTAAAATCATTGCAGAAGGGGAAGAGGCACTTCTCACATTGCAGCAGGCAAGAGAGAGAATAATAAACAGTGAAGGGAGAAGAGCCTCTTATGAAACAATCAGATCTCATGAGAGCTCACTATCACGAGAACAGCATGGTAGAAACCACCCCCATGATTCCATCACCTTCTACCAGGTCTCTACCTAGACATGCAGGGATAATGGGGACTACAATTCTAAATGAGATTTGGGTGGAGACACAGCACAACCATATCAGTAATAAACCTGCAATAGCATCTGCCATGGAATAAAATAAATTTATATGTTTCCTACTTAAATATGATAAGTAACCGTTCTTTTGATCATCAGACCTCAGAGCCTAGCTTAACCTGGGACTGTAAGAAAGAAATCAGAGGTAAGATATCTTTGGAAGTGAAGTGTTCCTGGTAAGTGTTGGGAAGGAGAAAACAAGTTGTGGATCTATAGAATGATCTCAAATGATCCTATCACAACTCAAGAATAACAAGGTAAAGCCAGCTTCTGTGTTCCATTGTACTTGGAAACAGAGTAAAATTAAGCCATAAGATAAAAGGAGAGAAGAGGTATGCACCCATGCTAGGTAAGAATCTTCTGCTTTGAAACTGAGTTAAAGCAAATGACTCATCGAAATACTGGCAAGTTCCTGCCCTTGGTGTTGATGCTTTAAACAGAGATAGGAAATTGCAAAGGTGGTAAATCTGCCTTCTTCCTCCACATTGGACAGGCTGCAGAGTTCGCCTTACTCAGCCCGGTGACTATGTTGACTCCAAATTACATGAGGTGGACAGGCCCGCAGCTTACAACATCCCTGTGGCGGCCCAGTGATTAACTCAGCAGCTTGAGCTATTCCAAATGTTGCTCTCTTGTCAGAGAAAGAATAAATACATTGGGTGTGAGTGATGGCCAGCAAGGAAAAGCTGGGATGTTTGCACAGCCTCAGTTTTCTGTGAGCTAAACAGCTTTCCAAAGCCACTTTTTTTCCCTCTCCAGATGTTCTTGAGGAAGATGCAAATGAACATTTTTTTAATGTTGCAAAACTGTCAAATCCTGTCCAAGGAATCTAACAGAATGCCGTCAAGTCCAGCAGGTTTACTCTGAAGCGGAATGTCTGTCTTACCTTCAATCACATAATCAGAGACTTCATAACAAAATGTACTCTGATTTCTTATTTCAGAGCAATAGATATTCCTTAAATATTCTTGTGGATATCATCTTAAATTATTTTATTTTATTATAAATACCAGCTCATTGTGTCATCCCATTACATGACTGCTGAGTTGTTGCTTCATGATATTACCTATGTTATTTACAGGTGGCTCTACTTCACAGATAAGTAGGCTACGGAACAGAGAATAGAGGTGGACTTTCCCAGCACCTCCCCTGTCTAAATAATATCAGGTATAAAAGCCAATATTTTCCCTTCATTTTTTTGGAAAAAAATAAATAATAGTAATAATAATAGTATCACAATGTCACATTCTAAACTGAGTATAGCAAATGAGCGTTCAGAAATTCAATGGTAATCTCCTGGCAGAAAGAAAGGATCTATGCCTGACCCTGACTGATGCTATCCATGAGAGCATCTGTCCTAGTTTGGACTAGCCAAAATTGAACTTTGAGAATATTTGAATAGGATGCTAAACTAGAGGAAGGCCTTAGAATGTTGGCTAATAAAAAAAATTCTATGGATGCCAGAAGGGTAAAAGAAGAAAAACATATGTAGAAAGAATGTATCACAGAAAGGGAAAATTTCCTCCAGTATACACAAGCTATCACTCTACAATGCCAAAAGGCTCATTAAAATTTTAAAACTCATTTATCTAAATATTTCCAAAATCTTTACCATATCATCATTTAGGAAGCATATAAAATTTGCTTCCAAGATTCATCATAGTTTTTAGCTTGGTGGAAACATAGCTTAATATTAAATCTCTTAAGAATGCACAAAATGAAAGATAAATTTATCAATTATCTGGTTACTTTTAGACACCTTTGTTATAGTTAATGAACCAATATTGATGTATTATTAACTAAATTCCATAGTTTCTTTTGATTTCCTTAGTTTTTACCTAATGCCTATTTCTGTAACAGGACACTATCCAGGGAACCACTTTACATTTAATTATCATATCTCATTGGCTCCTCTCGACTGTGACATTTTCGCAGACTTCCCTTATTTTCCTAAGTTGACATTTTTGAGGAGTGCTGGTCAGGTATTTTGTAGGATATCTAGTATTGAAAATTGTTTGATGCTTTTCTCATTATAAGACCAGAGTTATGGGTGATTGGTAGAAAGACCATATAGTATAGTGTCATTATCACATCTTACCAAGGGTCCATGCTATCAACATGATTTATGACTCTAGATGTTGTCCTCGATCACATGGCTGAGGTAGTATTTGTCAGGTCTTTCCACTGTAAAGTTACTCTTCTCTCCCTTTTCATACTGTAGGCTTTGGAAGGAATTCACTACATGCAGCCCACACTTCAAGAATATGGAGTTTTTCTCCCCTTTCTTCAGAGCTGAATGTCTACATAATTTATCTGGGATTCTTCAACATGGGAGATTTGTCTCTTCTTCACCATTTATTAATTTATTCAATCATGTATTTATATCAATATGGACACATGAATACTTATTTTATACTTTAGGTTGTAATCCAATATACATTATTTATTTTGCTGCCCAGATTGTTTCAGCTTTGGCCCTTGGGTACTCATTCAGTTGACATCTATGCTTCTTTGAGGCACCTCATCAATATGTGGAGACTTTGTTGCTCTCTCTTTCTCTTCTTATGAACATTTCTTTATTTTCTGGCACTTCAAGATGCTCCAGGCTCATCTGGCATATTTATTGTCAGAGATATAGAATCAGCCATTTCTATAAAGAATGCTGATTGCTTTTATTGGAGAAAGATATTAGAAATCAAGGTCTGGGTACTAGGTGTGCATGTTGCTATTGGAATGGTATTTATTTTAGGCTTTCTCATTTGGCAAGCAAAAAAAGAAAAAAGAAAAAAACCATGTGTTTATATTAATCCATGTACATACACATATGTATAAATATCTCTACATGTAATTCCATGTGTTAAAGATATACATCATTAAATATCAAAACGCCATCTAAAAACGGTTGAGTTTGAACTAAAAGACATTGTAGGTTCTATTTCAGCTCTAGTACTATATGCTATTATAGTTTATCTCTTTATTTTTCTATAAAAAGAGAAAGTAGTTTTCTAAGCTTCTTTTGATGTGAACTTCTTACTGTTGAATACATATAGACCTATTATCCATCATAATGTCCTGTGTTTCCTTCTCTTGTTTTCCTTGACTAATTTAAATTTAGAATGCAAAACCAGATTTATATTTATTAAAGTACTAAATTACAACTGATGTTCAAAAAATGCAATTACATGTATGATCAGCTTCAAGAAAATTCTATATATGTAAATTTGCTTTGTTATTCCCATTAAAAAATAATTCACTGATTTATTTGTTTAAATAGTGCACTCTCCTAGTGCATTTTAAATTTGATTAAATTAACAAAATGCATTTGACATATCATTTCTCAGCTAATTTATAGCTATACCCATGCTAATAAAAATCATAAACCTGGTAGAATAATAGAACAAAAATTGTAAATCTAGCTTTCCATATAAACTCACCAAAGCTTTACATGGAGAATGTTTTCCATTAGGAGCCAAATGTTTGAGGGGAGAATGTTCTTCATTCAGAAACAAATCCTACTTGTGCAATAGCTCTGTCTTAGTTCATGTGGAAGTTTTAAAATACATATGCAAATTATCTGACACTTTTCCCACCAAATCTAGACCAATTTAGCAAATGGTTTGTAACCAAAAGAGTGTAGCAAAAGCAGTGTTGTGCAAGTACAAAGGCTAGATTCAAAAGGACAGTGTAGCCTCTACCAGGTCCCCTTGGGGCACTCATTTTGGGGAAAGCTAGACCCCATGCATGAGTGAGCACTTTGAAACTTCCATTTGGAGATGCTTCATGGAGGTACTCGGGTAACTTCAGCTGAGATCAGCAATTGAGCCATCCGAGCCCAGGCTTTAGATATATGTGTGAGAGGCCTCCAGATGATTCCAGCCTCCAGTTGTCTACCCAGTCTTTGAGTATTCCCACTTGAGGTCCCAAACATCATGAAGTGGAAACAAACCATTTCTGTTGTGCTCTGCTTGAATTCCTACCACAGAGAATTCACAAGCATAATAAAATTCCTGTTTTATGCCACTAAGTTTTGAGTTGATTTATTATAATGGCAGTAATAATTGCAACAATTTAATCCCTTCAAAAGCAGACCCCAAGACTAGGATTTAATTGCCGGTAGATTATTTTGCAGCTGATCCCAAGAGGCATCAGTTGGAGAGTAGAGAAGTGGGGCAGGGAAGGGAAGAAAGTTAATAACAGGTATCTTTTGTAAGCAGGTTATCATATGGCCAAATAGCATCCCTCGCTAGGACCTGGAAGATGGTATAGAAAAATGCCTCCAGGTTGTTCTACTGAAGAGTAAAGAAACTGGGGTATTCACCAATTTTTTTTTTCCATTTTGATATAGAGTCTCACCCAGGCTGAAGTGCAGCGGCCCACTCAGCTCACTGCAACCTCTGCCTCCTGAGTTCAAGTAATTCTCCTGCCTCAGCCTCCTGAGTAGCTTGGAAATACAGGCACCTGCCACCACATCCAGCTAATTTTCTTTATTTTTAGTAGAGATGGGGTTTCATTGTGTTAGCCAGGACGATCTCAATCTCCTGACCTCATGATCCGACCGCCTAGGCCTCCCAAAGTTCTGGGATTACAGGCATGAGCCACCGCGTCCAGCCTCATCCACCAATTCTTCATTGGTTGAGAGGTATTAGAGTATTAACATCCTGGCATCTGACCTGCTCTACACATAGGTTACACATTCTCCTGTGAAGAGTCACAGGAACTTGTATTAAGTGGCTGGGGCTTGACACTGCTGAGGGCATAGGGGATGTAGATGGAGCCTTAAACCCACAGAAAAGTAGTTCACTGGAGTCCACTGAGCCATGATTGGGTTTCAGTGATCTGCCAAGTCCTAGAAACTACATTTGAAATTCTGCCTATATAAACACATGTATACTTTCCTGGAGTGGGAGCTCAGGATTTCATTAGCTTCCTTGTCAAGTGGTCCTTGAAGGTTAAGAAAAAAAAAACGTTAAGCATAAGGAGCAAAGATAATAAAGATAGTTGTGCACCTTAGGCTCTCTTTCTTATATCAGATAATCAAAATCAATAATAACAGTAAGAGTTATTAAACAACAAATAGGTATACAGTAAACAGTATACCTTAAACAATTATATTTAAAATAACTGAACCAATAATTATCGACAAAAAGATTGTCATACCATTTCCTTGGCAGAAGAATTTTGGTGGATGAAAAAAACTAAAGAATAGCTAGGCTAGGCACAGTGGCTCACGCCTGTAATCCCAGCACTTTGGGAGGCCAAGGCGGGTAGATCACAAGCTCAGGAGTTCGACACCATCCTGGCCAACATGGTGAAACCCCATCTCTACTAAAAATAGAAAAATTAGCTGGGCATGGTGGTGCATGCCTGTAATCCCAGCTACTCAGGAGGCTGCGGCAGGAGAATCACTTGAACCCAGGAGGCAGAGGTTGCAGCGAGCTGAGATCATACCACTGCACTCCAGCCTGAGTGACAGAGAGAGACTCTGGCTCAGAAAAAAAAAAAAAAAAAAAAAAGAGAACAGCCAAGAAAAAGTAGTTATGTTTCAACCCCTGCCAAGACACATCATTTTGCAAACAGCAGTTAGACCTCTGGTGGACAAGATGATAAATTATATATTGATGTATAGCCTAAGAGTGACACATTTGAACACTCATTTCTCCTCAAGGATTGATACTTTTTATTAATATAAGATAACACTATAATGACAACCATAATAAGGATAGAAATCAATATTCATTGATACAATGAAAATCTTAAAAGTGTCAAATATGTTTTCAGCAAGAAGACTTAAGCAAAAATCTCTTCTCTTAATCAATTCCCTTCGGACTCAAGGAAACCAAGAAACCAATTTCAGAGAAAAACTATCTGGATGGTCAAAATATGCCTCCATTATGGAATTTGGTCACATCATCTCATCCATTCAGTTAATTGATATCAAAAGAAGAATTACCAAACTACTTCTCCAAACCCAGTTTTTCAAGGGTGTTGTTTGATTAAAATTTTTTACATTTTCATTTAGTTATGTTGGCTTTTTGTCTATTATTTAAATTTATAAAGACTATCATTAATCCTATTCTAAAATAGTGTACTACTCAAGAAAATTCTGTATGAATTCAAAGGTAGTAAAGGCAAATGAATTAAAATGAGTGTAATTTACAACTTCCTAAGCCAAAAATAAAATGGCATGTTACTTCTAACTTTAGGATTGTGCACGATATCACTTGATGTCCTTTATAAATGATGTCTGCCACCTACGTCTGAATGAGCTGTTTACAAAGTTATTCTCCCTTTTCTTTGGAGTAAGGGGCTACTCCTTCACTTCCCTCCACTTCTACCCCTTCATCCCATAGATCAAGTCACTCAACCAAATACTGCTGTGTTAATGTTTTCCTGAGAGTATTGTTCAGTGATAACTTGTACAAGGAAGCCCATAAGGACTTTTAATTACACTAGCTACTATCCCATGCTATTATTTAAATCTCGATGGTTGTCACTTTATCCTCCTGACTCAGAAAAAAATACATTTTCCCCACTGAACATCTGCATTAGCAATAGTTTATGTTTTTCTGGGATAGGTTAAGTAAACTAGCATTCCAAAATGCCAGTTTCTGGAATTATTATCTAATGTGAATTGGTCTGAGTAGGAGAAAAAATCTCTCTATCTGTCTGTCTATGCATAAGCTGTATATGAAAGACACAATGTATTCTAAATACGTGCCACAAAAGGATTGCAGTCTTATGTTATTAGAAATAAAAATCTTAGGATATATCTTCATAATTCTTCAACAATATTTTGGTCAATTAATGTTCAAGAAAATGCTACCATTATATCTGAATTGTTTATTACTCTGTATGGTGCAATAAAAAAATCCATAGACATGTTAAACCCAGGCCAGGTACAGTGGTTCATGTCTGTAATCCCAGCACTTTGGGAGGCCAAGGTGGGTAGATCACCTGAGGTCAAAAATTCAAGACAGCAGCCTGACCAACACGGAGAAAGCTGTCTCTGCTAAAAGTACAAAATTAGCTGGGCATGGTGGCACATGTCTGTAATCTCAGCTACTTGGGAGGCTGAGGCAGGAGAATCACTTGAACCCAGGAGGTGGAGGTTTCGGTGAGTCAAGATCTCGCCATTGCACTCTAGCCTCGGCAACAAGAGTGAAACTCCATCTCAAAAAAAAAAAAAAAGTTAAATTCTTCTCTATCAAGATTGATTACCGATTAAAAACATATGCATACTAAACTTTTATCAAGTTTTAGGTCAATTCACTATTGATAAGACAGCCCCAAAAAAGTTGTATTGTTATGAGATCAATCATATATGCTTATGACTACCTCACCAAATGATTAGCTTTTAGATACATCTAGTTGAAAGCTTTTTTTTAAATTGGAAGGCACCAGCATTTCATCACTTTGATGTCTTTCATACAGCCAGAATGATTGTCTTTTTCCTGATTTGTCTGATTTTACTAATTCATTGAACCACTTAAACTATTTACATATGTAGACATAATTTTTAGCCCACATGTAAAGAAAGAATTTAAAAAGAAAATAAATTATAATACATTTTCAGCTATGCCTCAGAGAGTTATGCCTAGTTAGGAAATAGTGTTGACCATTTACCTGCTTGGAAACCCAACTAGGAAAAATGAAATGTGCATCTAAATTCCTCTTCTCTGACAGAGGCAGAAGGAAATAATCAGTGGTTGACTATTCTGATGGGGCTGTCTGGAAGGGCTGGGGGAAGGTGTCTTTCATCCAAAGTAGCAGTCAAGGTACAGAGTCAAGAACCAAATGGGAAGACACAAAGGAAACCAAATCCAAAGCAGTGAGGAGAGTCTACATAGGTCCTCAAAAGCACATTTTTTAAAAAAATTTTAAGCCAAACCTTTTTTATAATTAGATTTTTCTCTTTAAAGAAAAAAAATAGTTTTGGGGTGTACAGGTGGTTTTGGATACATAAGTAAGTTTAGTTGTAATTTCTAAGATTTTGGTGCACCTGTCACCCAAGCAGTGTACACTCTACCCGATAGGTAGTCTTTTATCCCTCACTCCCTTTTCCACCCTTCCCCCCATCCCAAATTCCCAAGATCCATTATATCGTCCTTAAGCCTTTGCATCCTCATAGCTTAGCTCTCACTTATAAATGAAAACATTCAATATTTGTTTTTTCCATTCCTTAGTTACTTCACTTAGAATAATAGCATTCAGCTCCAACCAACTTGCTGCAAAGGACATTATTTAGTTCCTTTTTATGGCTGAATACTATTCCATGGTATATATATACATTCTCTTCAACCGCTTATTGGTTGATGGACACTTAGATTGGTTTCATATTTTTGCAACTGCGAATTGTGAGAAGCCAAAACTTTTGAGCCAAGGAAACAAGAAAAACAAGAACAAAGATGGTCAGCATTAGGTCAAGATCAAGCAGAGACCAGACCTGGGCAATTGCACTGGACACATGTTCCTTGGCTGCCTTTTGTGTATCTGTGTGTGGCTCTGCTGAACTGAGTGAAGGAGGGGTGAGACACATGGGAGCAATCACTGGGCAAGATCTGAGTGACTCAATGCCTGAAAAGCCAGGAAGCAATCATTTGCTAAAACAGAAATAAAAGTCAACTGCTAAATTCAAGTTGAATCAGAAGGATTATCTGGAAGTAATGAAAATGGAAAATAGAAGACTGAGGTTACATATCCAGGAAAGAAGACAATTTGATTTTGAAGTTACTTATTGATATTGGGTTCAGCACCTAAGTCTGCAAGTTTTCTATGTCAATCACCCAATCTGCTTTTCATCTCGAAAAATGGAAGTAGGAATGGTTGATGCTGACTTACTTAAATTTAATAAGAGATTATGCAGCTGAATATACATTGTACTTCTAGAAATTTCTTGGCAGAACTGTACTTTGTAAGAAAAAACTACTGAGTTATAGAGAAAATAAAAAAAACCAACTGTGAATCACTTAAATTTAATGATAACATCACAGGCTTACCAACCCACAAAATTAGAATTCGCTGGAATATGTACATTATTTTTTAATGTTTCTGAAGACCCTACTTTATGAGTGCAAAATCAAAGATTAAAATGAAGAAGGCTAATGTCTGTTTTCTAAATAAAAATATTGGGAATGGATGAAAACATTTTATCTTAAAGGTAAGACCAACGTTTCTATCAAGTGTAGATAAAAACTAAAGCTATTGAGTTGGAAATCTTCCATCAAGTCCTGAAACATTCTTAAATCTTAGATAAATACTCAGCATATAAAAAAAATAACCTTCATCAATGACAGAATACTTTTCCATTATTAATCAATAGTATTTGACTATTCCCAAGTATTTCATAAATCATTCAACAAATATTTACTGAGCATCTGATATATTCTTAGCACTATATTATAAGTATTAAGTCTAGCTCCTATCCTCAAGTAACTTGCAGTTAGTTAGAAAGGAAAAATAGAAAGTCAACAAAGAAACTAGAAAACAATTTAGTATTAAACTAAGCATTAACATACGATTATGGTTCTCTTAAAAAATAAATAAATAAAAAGTGGGCTAGGCATGGTGGCTCATGCCTATAATCCCAGCACTTTGGGAGGCCCAGGTGAGGGGATCACTTGAGGCCAGGAATTCGAGACCTGCCTGGCCAAAATGACAAAATCCTATCACTACCAAAAATATAAAAAGTGGCCGGGTGCTGTGGCTCATGCTGGTAATCACAGCACTTTGGGAGGCCAAGGCAGGCATATCAGAAGGTCAGGAGTTTGAAACCAGCCTAGCCAATATGGTGAAACCCCGTCTCTACTAAAAATACAAAAATTAGGTGGGCATGGTGGCACGCACCTGTAATCCCAGCTACTCAGCAGGCTGAGGCGGAAGAATGGCTTGAACCCAGGAGGCAGAGGTTGCAGTGAGCTGAATCACGCCACTGCACTCCAGCCTGGACAACAGAGGGAGACACTATCTCAAGAAAAAAAAAAAAGTTAGCTGCGTGTGGAGGTGCACACCTGTAATCCCAGCTACTCGGAAGGCTGAGACAGAAGAATGGCTTGAGCCCAGGAGGCAGAGGTTGCAGTGAGCTGAGATCATACCACTGCACTCCATCCTGGGCGACAGTGAGAGAAACTGTCTCAAAAAGAAAGGAAAGAAAACGAAAAAATATGACAAGATACTGATTGAAAATATCCATTTGAAAAGAGATGATAATGGAAAAGAAGAAGAGAAAGTGGAGGAGGAAGAGAAGACAATTTACACAGTCATTACTATGTCCTAGGAACTAGGCTATGACTAATTAATGAGTTGTTTATATATGTTAGCATTTTTTAAAAACTCACACTAATTATAATAATATCTAATATTTATTGAATACTTTTGAGTGCCAAATATTTACAAATGTTGACTCATCTAACTTTGACAATAAATCCTATGAAAGAGGTATTAGTTGTTTCTAGTTTTTGTTTTTGTTTTTTTTTTCCATTTTAGAGATAAGGAAACTAAAGCAAAGACATGATAAGTAATGTACCCAAGATTACACAGGTCATCACGGTAGTAGGATTAAAACCAGAACAACCTGTATAGGGAACTTATCCTCTTATTACTTTACAAATTTGGAAATGAACTCCAAGTTAGGGCTGCCCGTGTACTTCATGTGTTTCCTGCATCCTTATCAGAGTCTCTTACTTGGATTGCCTGGTAGCCCCCCTACATCCTAAGCCATCCTGTCTAGATCCCAAAGGTGAATTAATCTCCTTTATATTTTACTTTTCAAAGTTTTTCTTAAAATTCACAACTAAGAGAGTCTAGCATTTTCTAAAGTAACTTTCCTAAAATGACATAAACAAAGGTAAAGCACAAGGAGAGAAAAACTCAAAGGCACAGCAAAAGAGAAATAAGTAAATAAACCACAGTGCCTGAAAAGATCATGGGTTCCACTTGAGAACTTTCTAAGCCTGTTTTGAATCTAAAACAAAGTTTTGCTATAATTTTTTAACTCTCTGTTGCCTGGATAATTCCTAATCGTTCTTTAGGACTCAGGTTGAGTGATACCCCTGGTCAGCACACATACAAACACACATGCACACCCCTCACCACTGTAGAGTCAGGGTCAAATGCCCCCTCCTTTGAGTTTCCACAGTACGCTACATCTCCCTGTATTCAAGCACTTGTCAAACTTCAACATTAACTTGTATGTCTCCTTCATTTGAATATGAGTCTCTGAAGACATGGACTGCGTTTTATTTGTTTATCTACCCCGTTGGGCTACTGCTCAGTGTCTGGCACTTATTTATTGAATTAATAAGTAAATAAATGACTTATTTATTGAATAATAAGTAAATAAATGTTTAACAGGAGTTCACTCACTGCATTTTCATAGCACAGTGAACAACAACCATACTCTCTCTCTCTTTATATATATACATTATATGTATGTAAAATTTGCAGGCATATTTTCAGAGGAAACCTTACAACCACCACCATTAACATAGAAAGTCTAAGGGTTTTACTGATGGAGGCCACACTAAAACAAGAACATGCTGCTCCTCCATTTGCCCCTTTCCCTTAACCTGTCTTTAGGATAAGGCAGAGAACAGAATTCAATGAAGGCTCCCTTACAGACAAAGGAGGACAAGGTTGGCTTTCTACACCCCCTGATACCCACTTTATGGAGACGATTCTCACCATCCCCAAGGAAAAAGCCTCTCTTGTTTTTGTTTTGAGCAGGAGATAGGACAGATCTCTACTTGGTGCAAAAAGAGTCAAGGAAGTAGATGATGGCAGGAAGGAAAACCCTTACAGTTACCAAGTACCATTTATGAGCTGAGCACTCTATGTGCAATATTTCACCTAATTCTCACAACCACCCCAGTAGTGTTTATGCTCTGTCATTCTAATTGAGTCCCTAGAGCTCTGCCTTAAATACCTCTGTTCATTTGGTTTGTCTCCTTTCCTAGCAAGTGCCTAAGCTCTTATAAGAGAGAAGCAGCTAATTAATAAGATGAAGGAGGATGCCCCATAATGATAGCAGTAGAAGGCACAACCCAACAATAACGAATGCAAAGAAATTACAAAATTCAGATAAACAAACTCAGACACCCTGATGCTCATTTAGTATCAAAGCAAACTTCCCTAAATTTGTTAGTAATGTCTGAGAGTATCATTGTATTATTTTAAAAGTTTAAAAATTAATGTTAATAATGATTCCAAGTCACAAATATAGATCTATTTATATTCAGTATGCTCTATTCTAGAAAGAATTTAATATGTTTTATAACTTGTGATTATTAAATTAATATTAAAACTTGTAACATGAGTAATTAGGCAAGCTCTCAACAAACTGAGAATTCAACCATAATAAAGCAATTCACTCCCAGAAAAGGGTCAAAATTTCAAGATTTTCTTGGGTCAGGTGATTGCTCAGATACGAGAGGCACTTTCTAAAAAGTAATCGTGAAAGCTAATGTTTAGAATGTCTGTTTCTACAAGTATGTCCATGAAACTACAGTGAAATCTTATTAATTAATAACCTAGAAAAATACAGTGTTAAATTATCTGCACAGGGACTAGACTGAAGTTTGCATTTGTATTATCTTTATATAATTACAGATATTAATAATCAAAGTCTCCAGGGGAATGCATAAATAAATTGAGGGAAGATTTCACTGGCATTCATTTCTTTTGCATCTCATTCTTGAAGAACATATTGAAGTTTCCATACATCTAGAGGCAAAGAAGGAGTCACAGGAAAAAATTGGGTGCTAGAATAGGCCTTAAAGTACACAGGCTGTGTGGGTTGTTCAATGTTAAACAGCTTTTCAAGTTGCAAGACAAGAATGAAGACTTTGTTGCTTTGTTCTGGATGACATGCTGACAGATAGCAGGCTTTTGATAGCTCAGTGGAGGACGAAGGTTTTTATATGCCTGTAATAAGGACATTAACAAATTTGACAGTAGACAGCAGCTTGTACAAACTGCTGTGCTGATACCATTCTCTGTCCAAAGATGACAAGTAATGATAATGTTGAAAATTAAGCAATAAGGGTGAAATCAATCAGGTTGGAAGGAACACTGAGAAACAGAATACAGATGGGGAGATTCTGTGGATCTGAAATCTTAAAATGACTAATATTTCAGGTTATTACCAACATGTAGAGGCCAACTACCTTTTCTTTATCCCTCATCTCCTATTCTCTTATCCAGTCTGAAAGAGCCTGAAAATCTTCAAGGCTCAATTTAGTAAAGACCTATTTTTAGAAGACAATAGAGAATGCTTCAGAAATATGTCACTCTAGAGAGTTAAGGCTAGGAAGTAAATGATCTGTGAGTAAATATAAACATTATATATGTGTATTATTGTGCTTATTATATGTCAAGCACTTTGCTAAATCAATAATTGAACCATATAGACAAGATCACTGTTAATGTTCATGTTCAGTGATAGAGATAGAAAATTAGTCAAATTTACACATAATTGAACCAACAAATGAAAACATATGCACACGGATTTTCTTATGGAGATAGACAAAGTGATGAGTTGGGGCAACTCAGAGAGGTTGTAGTGAAGAGGTGATGAGGGAAGGCCCCTCAGAAGAGGTTTCATATGAGCTGAGATCCAAAGAATGAGGATGATCAAGTCAAGGGAAGAGATGGGGATGGTGGAAGGAAGTGGGAGCAGTGAGTGTCCTGAAAAGCAGGAAGGGAAGATCCAAAGGCCAAGACGGGCAAGGATTAGAACAGAAAAAGACCAGCGTGACTAAAGCAAGGTGACCAAGAAGGGGCACATTGTGAGTGGAGGTTAAGGAGGAAAATAGGAGCTAGTTTATGCAGAAATTTGTGAACTAGACTTTTATTGTAAGATTGATTGAAACCCAGAAATTGAAGGAAATGGTTATACTTTCACTTTTGAAAAGTCATCCTTCTTCTATGTGGTGAATGTACTATACAGGACAGTAGTTAAAATAAGGACTCCTGTTAGAAGACTGTTTGAGCAGTTCTGATAAGAGTTGATGGGAGTTTGAATAGCAGTGAAAAGAAGTAAATGAATATGAGATCTCATTTGGAAATAAGAAAAATAGGACTTGCTTGTGGATTGATGTTAGGGTGAGGCAAATGGAAAAATCAAGGATGCCTCTTAGGTCTCTGGCCTGAGCTACTGAGATGGGAGATAAATGGAAGAAGAAAAGCTGATGTGGGCAAGCACAATCTGGAATGCCACACCACAACATAGATACAGAAGGCTGGGACAACATATTTAATACCACAATGTTTAGGATTCTTAGCTGAACCATGTGGTCGAGTAAGAGCCAAGACGATGTAATGGAAGAGTTCTACCACTAACTAGCTCTCTGCTCTTGATCAGACCAATTACAATTATATACATTGGTATATAGTATATACCAATTATATACTATAGATTTGAAAAGACATTCTGAGTAATCTAGTCTTGCTTCCCACTGATCACAGCAAGACCTTCTAATACATTCAGTGGTTAGATGCTTGCTACTTCAGAAGTCAGCCACTCCAGTTTAGGAAAACTTCAATTGTTAAAATTATTCCTAATTTTCAATCAATATTCCATGCCACTACAAACAGCAAGCTTAGCCTGTCAATCACATAGCAACTCATCATGTGTATATTCTCTTTATTGCTTCTGATATCTAAATTGGAATCCTAGCTCTAATGATGCGTATACTTACACAATCTCTACATACAAAAAAAAATTCAAAATTTTATATTCTGAGTATTTGACTTTTGTGATTGCCTTAAACATTTTATATTCTATAATTTTATATCCTAAATCTCTTTGTAACTCAGTTTCCCATTTATATTATTAGCAATATTCCAGATTGTTTGGGGTTTATAAAAAATCATATTTGTGTTCATTTTCTTGTCTATTGACTTACAGTCAGTCAGGATAAAATACATAAGTGAGCAAAAGAACTGAGAAAAATTATTTATTTCCAGTTGTCCATTAGTTTTCCATCTTTCAAAATTTTGTTTTCAGTTTGTCTTTTCTTATCTCTTAATTTCTTTTCTACTCTCTTTTAGTTGGAGACTGAGAAGCACTAGAGTTAAGCTGAGTTGTCCAATCTCCTGTTAAACCAGAAATTTAACGATGCTCATTTGTATCCCTTTTTTTCCTTCAAAAGTCTATATTAAAAATTTTGGTTATGTTTCAGTGTTAAATTTGAAGATTTCAAAGATAAATTTTACTAGAATTGTATGTTTTAAGAAAATTGAATGGTAGAAAAAGGCTAAGGCAATATAGATGAATAAAGTGTGTCTAGGCTGGCCTTGGTTGGCTTATTCATGATCGTTCAAATAAACATGCAGTGATCTAAAACGGCTGTTAATAGAAAAGAAATACTGGTATTGTATGGGTTGCTCATTACGATTACATGTTTAGAAGCTCTGAGACCCCGAGGTCATTGCACTATACTCTCACAAAGGGAACCAGAGTCCATGCCTCTTTCAATGAAAGCACTAACATTTCACTAAAGATTTCTGGTGGCTCATGGCTAAGTGGATTCAGAACTCTGAGCTTCAGTATATCTTCAACGCTAATCTTAAAACACCAGAGTCAAAATGATCTTCCACTGTGTGCAACTGGTTTTCCATAAGAACAGTGTGTGCCACAATTGCTTATATTCACTGTCTTACGAGTAATCATGTAATGACAGATTCAATGACATTTGAAGGATAAATTCTCCTTGAAATACAGTTTCTTTAGGAAAATAGAATAAGAAGCAGGGATAGGGAGTTATAATAAGGATTTGAGGGTCCCAGGTCATTGATTTTGAAGCAAGTCTGATGTGCATTAAGCAAATGTTACATGCTCCTAATATTAAATGATAATTTACGTGTAAGTAGGGAGAATGCAGGTGGCCAGTCTACTCACATTTCAGACTGCTTTCTTGGTGACATAAATATTTCCAAGTAGATCATGAACAACCTTACAAAATATTCAAAAAAATTGTGAGAACAAAAGTGTAAAAATCAGACAGTTATCAATGGTTACAGATAATTTTTCAAGTAATTCTGCAAAAGGGAAGCCTTGAAAAGATTTTAGTACCTCTTGCATCAGCGAGGTCCATCATGATCTCTGTCCCTTCTTCCTCCTTTTCGTCTGCTGATTTTGATCATGGCTGCTGTAGAAAGCTATGACTGCTAGATTTCCTGTCTAGAATCTCTGCTTAAAGCATCTGATCTTACCTGCTTTCCTTGCTTCTCTTCCTGCCTATGAATTTCTATTTCTAGGCCAAACTAAGTGGGGAAGTTAACAACCAGCCAATCTTATTTTTATTCTCATCAAGAGTATAATACCTCTCTATTCAGCACTGGAAGCCCTGCCTTATTCCTTGAGGCCATGACTCCACAAATCCCCCATTCTGATTGTGTTTCATCTTAGCTCTCAGGAATAGTTTCTCCAATGTTTCCCATTTCTACATAACTCATAGGTAGAAAATTACAATTAGAGCCACAATTATTTGCAGATGCTCCTATCAAGGTATGGAGTTTATTTCTCTACCACTTGAGCTTAGGCTAAACTTCTGACTTGCTTCGGCCAGTAAGTGTAACAGAGGCCTTACTGGGTAAGTTTTTATACCAGAACTCAATATATTTTTGTGTGTTTTTGTTCCCGCTATTAATGAATCCTGCCACCATGTGCACAAGCTTAGACTAAAGTGCTGGAGGATGAAAGACCATATTCATAAAGGTCACAGGCATCCCAGTTGTGCCAGCTGAGACTATCATAAAGCCTGTGACAGTGTACTACATGACCATGGATGTATGAGCAAGCCCAGATGAAATCAGCTGAATTAAGTCCGGACCAGGAGAAGCGCCCAGCTGAGCCCAGGTCAAATGACTGATGTACAAAACTGTGAGCTAGATAAAAGTCTCTTGAGGGCCTAGGCGCAATGACACCCCAGTAGCAACAAACATTGAATACAGACTTTGGTTTTTAATATGAATCTTCAAGAAAAGAAGGCTCGTTGGGGATATGGCTGATTCTAGGACTGTGGGAAAGAATATCTGAGATGGTCCTGGAGTTTGACAGAAAGTTAGGAACTATTCAAAATAACATCCAATGATGGGAGTATATGGAATGAACACAGGAGCCAATTGAAAGAACTCCCAAGAGTTGCAATAATTTTTCACTGAAAATATAAAATAAATATCGACAAGTATATAATGTTATAAATGACTAAATAAATAAATAAATGGGGGAAAATAGATAAATTTCTCATGCAGAACAATTCCAAATAAGGTATTTAGATATTTCACCGTGTGTGTGATCCTGTGGACCACAATAATGCACAAGCCACATCAAGAGTTCCTTCTATGCTTCATAAGCTGCAAGTCCTGTTGACATCTTCTCCAAAACATGTAAATTATCTACTTCTCTTCATGCTATTAACTACCAACTAGTACAATCCATCATCAACCATCAAATGAACAACTGCACAGGCTCCTGACAAGACCACTGGATTCCACTCTTACACCATCACAATTCATCATCCACAGTAACCAAAGAGCTTAGAACACTGCATAAAACCAATAAAAATACTAGCCAACAAAACTGCTTTCAGTGCTATTTACAATAACAAAGTCATGGAATCAACCTAAGTGTCCATCGGTGGATAATTGGATGAGGAAAAAGTGGTGTGCGTGTGTGTGTGTGTGTGTGTGTGTGTATACACACACACACCATATATATATATATGTGTATATATACTGTGATACACATACAGTATATATACACATATATATACTCTGTGTGTGTGTGTGTGTATATATATACACACACATCACATTTTCCTTATCCATATATACACCTTGTGTGTATATATATACACATACATATTTATATATACCATGTGTATATGTGTGTATACACACATATATATATCATGAAATATTACCCAGACATAAAAAAGAATGAAATTGTATCTTTTGCAGCAACATGGATTGAACTAGAGGCTATTATCTTAAATAATTCAGAAAGTCAAATACTGCACATTCTCATTTATAAGTGGGAGTTAATCAGTGTGTACACATGGACATAGAATGTTGAATAATAGACACTGGGGACTCCAAAAGTTGGGAGGGTGGGAGGGAGAGAAGATTGAGATATTACCAATTATGTACAATGTGTGTTACTGAGGTGATGGCTACACTAAACACGCAGACTTAATCACCACACAATATATCCATGTAACGAAATTGCACTTGTGCCCTCTAAATCTATAAAAATTAAATAATGATAAATAATAAATATAAACAATAAAATAAATTTAAAACAAAAACAAAACTCTGCTTTCAAACTTAGAATAAAAAAATCCAAACTTCATGATTCGAGTCCTGTCTACCATTCTTTTTTTTTTTCTTTTGAGACGTAGTTTCACTCTTGTTGCCCAAACTGGAGTGCAATGGCATGATCTTGGCTTGCTACAACCTCCACTTCCCAGGTTCAAGAGATTCTCTTGCTTCAGCCTCCTGAGTAGCTGGGACTATAGGCTCATGCCACCATGCCCAGCTAATTTTTATATTTTTAGTAGAGACGAGGTTCATCATATTGGCCAGGTTGGTCTCGAACCCCAGACCTCAGGAAATTCACCCACCTCAGCTTCCCAAAGTGCTGGGATCACAGGTGTGAGCCACTGCATTCAGCCAGTGTACCATTCTTACTACATACTATTTCCTTTTTCTTATCTGTTCCAGCCACTTTGGCCTTCAATCATCATCAACATACCAAACTCCTTCCCACCTTTGAGCTTTTGGATAGCTTCTCTTTCTGACTAAAACACTTTCTCCCCTAGCTCTTTGCATAACTGGTTTCTTCTTGTCATTCACCTTAAATGTCCTCCTTGAGCACCTTTTCCAAAGTAACAGCGCCATCACTGTCTATCATAGAACATTCCTTTCTTTCTCATTTCTATGACCGTCCAAGGTTAGTGTTGTCCTCAGCAAAGCAGCTGCTCCTCCATGAGGTCACTCAGGAGCCCAGGCCAAGAGCTGCTCTGTCATCATCATGTGACTTCTAAAGTCACCCTCGGAGGCCACATCCTAATCATCCAAAAGGGTAAAGGGCCTGGAGAAACACATGGGACAAGTTTTCATGGGCGAGGCCTGAAAGCAGCACACATCACTTCTACTCACATTCTAATTGTGGGGTTGATGGGAGGGCTAGGTAGAGAACAAACAAAAATAAACACTAAGGAGATTTTGAAGTAGCTCTGCGCCCAACATAGGCATCTGATATTTGGTAGAGAACTAGAACCTCTGACTCCAGAAAAATAGGTCTAGGTACTTGATATATATACTTTGTAAACATTGATGACAATATTTGGGTAACTTAGAAGGGAAAGGAAATCTTCAAATAGTATCTCAATTTAGTTAGGAAAATGCCAGCTGCCAAAGCCCCAAATCTCCCACATTTCTTAGCATGATTAAATTAAAAATAGAAGGCACCTTTTTCCCACCTTGAGATCCACAAATACTTAAGGCTCCAGAATCCTCTTTCCCCATTTGTGGATAAAAACCCATCCACTTCTTAAAAGTCTCAACCCAGAAATCAATCACACATTACTTCCACTCACATACTATCACTGAAAACGAGTCATATGGCTACCCATGGGTACAAAGGAGGCTGGGAAATGTAGTCCTTAGCTGGGTAGCTTTCTTCCTCTGACAACTCCACACTAGGAAAAGGGAATGAATTTTGTTCCTCCACTAGCCTTCTCTACCACAGTTAATCTCTCCCAAACAGGGCCCACCTATTTATTTCCAACACAGACCCAGTTGCTGGAATTTTTACAGAATAAACTCTTTTGAGCACAGTATCTATCAATCATCTTGCCTCCTGTTACATTTGTACAAATCAGATTTTGCTTTGGGACACAGGATATACATATCAATTTGTCACTTGCTTGCTTAAGATCTTTGAATAAATCCCAGTGCTCTTCAAATAAAATGTAATCTCCTCACCATGACCTACAATGTCCTGTGGGTTCTACCTCCTGCTGACTCCTCCAACTTAAACTGCTACCATTCTCCATTCTTATTTCTCTGTTCTGACCACATTAAGTTCCTTTTAGGTTCCTTGGGTGCTCTTTTCCCAGTACCAGAATTTCCCATGTGTTATTCTAGAATGCTTTCCCCCAACTCTCCTCATGGCTGATTTATTCCTTCACTTCAAGCTTAAGACCATCAGTCACAACCTCTTCAGAAAGGCCTTCACTGGCCAGCTCTCTAATCAGGCCTTCCACAGTTCCTTTTCATTCCATCTCCCTTTGTTACTTTTTCACGGCAGATGTGTCAATCTGTAAAATATTGTTCGAAGGTCTTCTTGTTCACTTTTATTCTCAATTGAATGTAGTTTCCATGACGGCAAGGACCCCATCTGTCTTTTCATTATCATAACCCTATTGCTTTATGTGATGCCTGGTGCGTAGTTAGCATTCAATAAATATCTGAGGAGTGAATGAATAAATGGGCTAGTTGAAGCCAGTCATACACCTTGGATGGGTTACTTCATCATGGCTGCTAAAGAAAACGTTAGAGAACCTGACACTCTGGCAGGAGCTCAGCAGTGGCATCAATGTAAAGGAAAAGAAAACAAGAGCTATGCCACTGTACACTGACAGCTCCTTGGCACTGGATTTCAGATAATTAAATATAACCCATTGGCCAACAATGAGTTTTTGACTTTCTAAAATTTCCATAGAGCTACCCACAGTGCACAGGCTTATAATAAAGGAAACATATCAGAAATTGTAGAAGTAGTGATGAGGGGGTGTCCAGGGAGATCTGAGTGTTCACCTGTCGCAGCAGCTTGAAACCAAAGAGTTCTTCTGCCAACTCTGCATTCATTGGACAGGCTGGAATTAACCTGCTCTGTAAAAGATAAAAATTAAAAGTAAGCTTCTTCTGGGGAAACAGAGAAAAATGTAAATGTAAGGGTCTGGTAGTGGAGGATAGAAATAAAAGGAGGTTGATAAACAGAGACAAAAAAATGTTGGCAGCCAAAAAAGGTGCTATATATTAGCTACTATGATATAAAATGGCCCAGTGGAGATCAGCGTAACATCTGCCTTGGTCATTTTTTGCATGTCTACATATTCATGCCCAGCTTTCAGAATTCTCTGGAGGCACTTGAGTATATAGGAAGATGAGTTCCAATAAGCTGCAGCCTCCTGCTTTGCTGAAGGGATACAAAAAAAAAAAAAAAATCTTGCTTTCCTGATTCAACTTCAGTCTCAAGCATTTCTAAGCTCTTACTAACCAATGCAGATTTTAGGTATATACAAAAGAAAAAATGAAAGATAAAGAAAATACGTAAGTTTGATGAATATACACAAACTGTGTCAGGTCTACATGATATAGGTATCATGAGCGCTGGACTCAGAAAGATTTGGACTCAAATCCTGACTCCACCTCATATGAGCTATGTGGGCAAGCCATCTACACAGAGCTTTAGTGACTTCTGTAAAATAAGCAGATACATGATGCTGTGAGGATGAACTAATATCTGTGAAATAAGGGACATGGAATAAGTACTCAATAAATAATATGTGTCTATTATTCAAAACAATTCAAGAACTCATCAAGTTGCTTATACCAAGTTTTTTAGGGGATTTGCCTGAATTATTGGGAGAACTGTTATTAGTTCTTTCCTTGACCTTAGCTTCAGTCAACACAACCGTAGAACCTTGTCATGGACACTACACTGGCCCAATAAACCATTTCCACCTTTTCAAGCTTCTGTTTATACTGTTCCTCTGTCTGATCTATCCTATGCCCTGCCTTGCCTTAAGTTCCACCTTTTCTTCTATCAAAATCTTCCTTATCTTCCAAAGTCTATTTCAAAAGCCAACCTTGTAGTCCAGCTTTGCAGGCTGCTCCCAGCTCTTTGATCAACTTCTCTGCATCAATTTTTTCACTTATTTTTGTGTTCCATAAACAATACTGACAACTTGTTAGATGTCAGGGAATTTGATAGATACCTGGGAGATAAAGATGAATAAGACATAGTGCCTATTGTTCTGGTCTAGCAAGGAAGACTGAGAACTGGACAGATGATTGCATTCAAGCACAATACATGCAATAAAGGTCTTCCTATGGGATTTGGGAGCCCATGGAAGAGGCTCTTATCCAATGGTAGTTACTCACACCTCTGTTTCACAGTTACTTTGATTTATTTTCATAATAATTTATTGCTAACATAACCATCTTGCATGTTACAGTGTGAACTTCTTGAGGATAGATCCTATCTTATTTGTCTTTGTGTTCCTCTGAAGTCTTGCACAATTTGTTACAAATAATATGTGTCCAATAAACGTGTGTGGATGAGCTGAAGCCATTATAATGAGCAGTTGTAAATAGATTGGTCTGTCTTGAAGGATCCATATTTTATAAAAGGCAGTATATATATATATATATATATATATATATATATATATAAATATATTATATATAAATATATATATATAAATATATTATATATAAATATATATATATATATTTAAAAAACAGTACAGCAGCTATAATAACTAGGATATTCAAACTAGATAAACTGATTTCAAATCCCCATCCCAGTCTTATATTAAGCAAAGTACTTCATCTCCCTGTGTCTCAATTTCTTCTTCTATTAAAAGGAAATCATAACAATAGTGTCTACCACATACAGTTGTACCCCCTTATCTATGGAGGATATGTCCCAAGGCCCCCTGCAGATGCCAGAAACTGCAATCACACAAAATCTTATATCTACAGTCATATGTTGCTTAATGATAGGCATATGTTGCTTAATAATAGGCATATGTCCTGAAAGAGTGCATGATTAGGCAACTTTGTCATTGTGCAAATATCACAGTGTATACTTACACAAACCTAAATGGTATAGCCTACTACACACCTAAGCTATGTAGCACAGCCTATTGCTCCCAAGCTACAAGTCTGTATAGCATGTTACTGTAGGGAATTGTAACACAATGGTAAGCATGTATACATCTAAATATGCCTAAACATATCTAAACATAGAAAAATAATGCATCATGCTTATATCTCCAGGTGATAGAAATTTTTCAGCTGTATTATAAACTTACGGGACAATGACATATGTGTGGTCCATTATCGATCAAAGCTTTGCTATGGGGTACACAGCTGTACTGTTTCTTTTCATCTGATAATTGAGACAGCTGCTCAGTGACTAACAGGCAGGTAGCATATGCAGCACGGTCATGCTGAACAAAGGGCTGAATCACGTCCTGAGAGAGGTGGGGCAGGACAGAGCAGGCGTTTATCACATTACTCAGAATGATGCGTAGTTTAAAACTGCTGAATTATTTATTTCTAAAATTTTTTATTTAAAATTTTTGGACCCTGGTTAACCAAGGGTAACTGACACAGGGTAAGGGAGGACTACTGTAGGTTGCTATAAAAATTGAGTCAATTGGTATACTCATTAAAAACACTTTAGAAAAGTGCCTTAATGGTAGCTATTTCGGTAACCACTTAGGCTACTTAGGAAGAGGAGCTATTATCTCCTATTACTAAACAGAAAGCCTTCACTTCTGTAGAACAGAGGCTACTGCAGGCAGAGTTTAAATTCCATAGATAAAACACAGTTTCAAGTCTGTCTGCAATGCCAGTCTATCACAAATCCAGAAAACTGCTGACTTATAACGTTTTATAAGCCATACCTCTGCCTTTTCTGACCACACTAGATAATATGATGCCATCTTGGGAAAGTCCAATTTGAAATCATTACTTCTATTCATTTGCTCTATCAATGTGAAAAACCTCAGGCCAGGTGCATTGGCTCATGCCTGTAATCCTAACACTTTGGGAGGCTGAGGCAGGCAGATCACTTGAAGTCAGGAGTTCGAAACTAGTCTGACCAATATGGAGAAACCCTATCTCTACTAAAAATACAAAATTAACCAGGTATGGTGGTACGTGCCTGTAATCCAGGAGGCTGAGGCAGGAGAATCACTTTAATCTGGGAGGTGGAGGTTGCAGTGAGCCAAGATCATGCCATTGCACTCTAGCCCAGGCAACAAGAGTGAAACTCCATCTCAAAAAACAAACAAAATAATAATAATAATAAATGAAATATGGCTGTGTACTATGCTTCTGTATAACGTACTCTACATATATTATTTCCAACCTTTAGAACAAACTTGAGTGAGGTATTATTGTATCCATTCTACAGATGATAAAATTGAGGCTCAGGCAGATCAAGTTACTCACCCAAAGGTCCTATTATGACTAAGCAGCTTGACACTCTGTAGCACAAGAATCTTATCCCAGTCCTTTCGCTCCTGACATTAGAGTCTAACTAGGTTTAGTTTTTTCTTGGCTTCATCATTTTTGATCTGCTTATTCAGCACCACTGAAGAAGATGAAAGTTCCAGAGAGAAGTAGAAATTAAATTTGAGCATGGAAAACACTTTGCCTTATAATTTCAACAATTTAGTGTGAGTCAAGGTGAAGACAGAATTTCAAACACTTATCTGATCCCAGTCCCATCTCCCAGACAGTTCTATAGAAAAGTTGAGGGACATATGGCTGCTGCTCCTATTTTCTAAGATTTGTAGGCATACACATTTCAGGGCCTCTGTTTGTGAATTTCAATATTTAGGAGCCATTAAACCTAGTTTATCCTTTTTTATATATTCAAACTCTTTTTGCATACTCAATTCATTAGCTTTTATTCTGTCCACTATAGATTTAGAGAACAGCTTGTCTTTGCCATCTTTATAATTATCCTTCATATGGTCTAAAACATCACTGTCCAAGAGAAATATACTGTGAGCCACATATGTAATTTTAAATTAACTAGTAGTCACACTTTTAAAAAGGAAAATTAAATAGGTTAGATTAACTTTAATAATGTATTCATTTTCTGTGGATACTGCAACAAATCACCACAAACTTGAGGGCTTAAAACAACAATATATATATTCACTTGGAGTTCTGGAAGCCGGAAGTGCAATGTCAGTACTACCAGGCTGAAATCAAAATGTCGGCAGGGCTGCACTTTCTCCAGGTGCTTTAGGAAGAATCCTCCATTGACTTTTCCAGTTTCTGGTGGCTGCTGTCATTCCTTGGCCTGTGGCCACATCACTCATCTCTGCCTCCACTTCACATCATTTTCTCCTCCGTATGTGTCTGACTCCCTTTACCTTCCTCTTATAAGGATACATGTGATTGCACTTACGGCCCACTTGGATAATCCAGAATCATTTGCCTATCTCAAGGTTCTTTACTGTTATCATATCTTCAAAAATTATTTTTCTAAGTAGGGTAACAGTTTAAGTTCCAAGCATTAAAATCTGTTATCTTTGGGGGTCATTATTCAAACTACTGCAAAAAATATATTTTATTTGACCCAATATATCCAAGATGTTATTTCAATATGTAATCAACATACTATACTAACTTTTATAAATCTAGTGTGACTTTCGATGCTTACAAAAAATATCAATTAGAATTAGTCACATTTCAAGATAGACAGCAACACAATAATAGTGGGGGACTTCAATACTCTACTGAAAGCACTAGATAGATCATCAAGACAGAAAGTCAACAAGGAAACAATGAACTTAAACTATACGCTAGAACAAATGAACTTAACAGATATTTACAGAAGCTTCTTCCCAACAACTGCAGAATGTACATTCTTTTCATCAGCATATGCAACATTCTCCAAGATAGACCATATTATGGCCACAAAACAAGTTTCAATAAATTTAAGAAAATTGAAATCTTATCAAGTACCTTCTCAGACTATAGTGGAATAAAACTGGAAATCAATTTCAAAAGAAATTCTCAACACTATACAAATATATGGAACTAAATAATCTGCTCTGGAATAATTATGGGGTTAGGGAAATCAAGATGGAAATTTTAAAATTTTTTGAAATGAATGATAATAGTGACACAACTTATCAAAACCTCTATGATACAGTAAAAGAGAAAAGTTCATAGCATTAAATGCCTACATCAAAAAGTCTGAAAAAGCACCAACAGACAAACTAATGTCACACTTCAAGGAACTGGGAAAAAAAAAGAACAATCCAAACCCAACAGAAGAAAAGAAATAGCAATGATCACAGCAGAATTAGATGAAATTGAAACAAAAAAGTACAAGAGGTAAACGAAACAAAAGGCTGGTTTTTTGAAAAGGTAAACCAAATTGATAGGTTCTTAGTGAGATAAACCAAAAAAAGAAGAGAGAAGCTCCAAATAAGCTTAATTAGAAATGAAACTGAAGGAGGATGATGGAAAGGTGGAAAATAGGGACAGTACCTCTCTGCAGCTCCCAGTGAGACCAAAGCAGAAGGTAAGTGATTTCCACATTTCCAACTGAAGTACCCGGTTCACCTTACTGGGACTGGTTAGACAGTAGGTGTAGCTCACAGAGGGCAAGCAAAAGCAGGGTGGGATGTCACCTCACGCAAGAAGCACAAGGGGTTGGGTAAATCCCTCCCCTAGCCAAGGGAAGCTGTGGGGGACAGTGCTATCCAGTCCAGATGCTATGCTTTTCCGATGGTCTTCACAAACCACAGACTGGGAGATTCCTTCTGGTGCCCACACCACCTGGGTTTCAAGCACAAAAATGGGTGGCCATTTGGGCAGACACCAAGCTAGTTGCAGGAATTTTTTTATACTCCAGTGGCACCTGGAATGCAAGTGAGACAGAACCGTTCACTATCCTGGAAGCCAGAGAGCTGAGTGGTCTTGCTCAGCAGATCCCACCCCCCACAGAGCCCGACAAGATAAGATACACTGGCTTGAAATTCATGCTGCCAGCACAGCAGTCTGAAGTCAACCTGGGATACTTCAGCTTGGTGGAGAGAGGGGCGTCTGCCATTACTGAGGCTTGAGTATGCAGTTTTCCCCTCATAGTGTAAACAAAGCCACCAGGAAGTTCAAACTGGGTGCAGAACCGACGGCAGCATGGCAAAGCACTGTAGCCAAACTGTCTCTTTAAATTCATCCTCTCTGTGCAGCGACTCTCTGAAAGAAAGGCAGCAGCCCTAGTCAGGGGCTTATAGATAAAACTCACATCTCCCTGAGACGGAGTACCTGGGGGAAGGGGCGGCTGTAGATACAACTTCAGCAGACTTATATGTTCCTGCCTGCTGGGTCTGAAGAGGGCAGCAGATCTCCCAGCATAGCGCTTGAGTTCTGCCAAGGAACAGACTGCTTCCTCAAGTGTGTTTCTAACCCCCATGCCTCCTGATTGTGAGACGTCTCTGAGCATTGGTCAACAGACACCTCATAAAGGAAAGCTCTGGCTGGCATCTGGTGGATGACCCTCTGGGATGAAGCTTCCAAAGGAAGGAACAGGCAGCAATCTTTGCCATTTTGCAGCCTCTGCTGGTGATACCTAGGCAAACAGGGTCCGGAGTGGACCTCCATCAAACTCCAGCAGACCTACAGAAGAGGGTCCTGACTGTTAGAAGGAAACCCAACAAACAGAAAAGAATAACATCAACATCAACAAAAAGGACACCATGTAAAAACCCCATCCAAAGGTCACCAACATCAAAGACCAAAGATAGATAAATCCAGGAAGATGAGGAAAACCAGTGCCAAGTGGCTGAAAATTCCAGAACCCAGAATGCCTCTTCTCTTCCAAAGGATCACAACCCCTTGCCAGCAAAGGAACAAAACTGGATGGAGAATGAATTTGATGAATTGACAGAAGTAGGCTTCAGAAGGTGGGAAATAACGAACTCCTCTGAGCTAAAGATTATGTTCTAACCCAATGCAAAAAAGCTATGAACCTTGTAAAAAGGTTAAAATAATTGTTACCTAAAATAACCAGTGTAGAGAAGAAAGTAAATGACCTGATGGAGCTGAAAAACACAGCGTGAGAACTTCATGAAGCATATACAAGTATCAAACAGCTGAATTGATCAAGCAAAAGAAGAGATAACAGAGATTGAAGATAAACTTTATGAAATAAAGCATGAAGACAAGATTAGAGAAAAAAGAATGAAAAAGAACAAACAAAGCCTCCAAGAAATATGGGATTACATGAAAAGACCAAACCTACATTTGACAGATGTACTTGAAAGTGAAAGGGAGAGTGGAACCAAGTTGGAAAAAACTCTACAGGATATTATCCAGAAGAATTTCCCCAGCATAGCAAAAGAGGCCAACATTCAAATTCTGGAAATACTAGAATACCACAATGACACTCCTTGAGAAGAGCAACCTTAAGACACATAATAAGCAGATTCATCAAGGTTGAATTGAAGGGAAATTTGTTAAGTGCAGCCAGAGAGAAAGGTAGGGTAACTCACAAAGGGAAGCCCATCAGACTAACAGCAGATCTCTCTGCAGAAACTCTACTAGCCAGAAGATAGTGGGGGGCAATATTCAACATTTTTAAAGAAAAGAATTTTCAACCCAGAATTTCATATCCAGCCAACTAAACTGCATAAGCAAAGGAGAAATAAAATGCTTTATAGGCAAGCAAATACTGAGAGATTTTGTCACCACCAGGCCTGTTTTACAAGAGCTTCTGAGAAAATCATTAAATATGGAAAGGAAAAACCAGTATAAGACACTGCAAAAACATTACAAAATGTAGGGACCATCAACACTATGAAGAAACTGCATCAACTAATCGGCAAAATAACCAGCTAGCATCAAATAACAGGATCAAATTCACATATATCAATATTAACCCTAAATGTAAATGGGTTAAATGCCCCAATTAAAAAACACAGGCTGGCAAATTGGATAAAGAGTCAAGACCTTTATTGATGTGCTGTATTCAGGAGACCAATCTCACATACAAAGACACACATAGGCTTAAAATAAAAGGATGGAGAAATATTTACCAAGCAAATGGAAAACAAATAAAAAGCAGGGGTTGCAATCCTAGTCTCTGACAAAACAGATTTTAAACCAACAAAGATCAAAAAAGACAAAGAAGGGCATTACATAATGGTAAAGGGATCGATGCAACAAAAAAAGCTAAGTTTCCTAAATATATATGCATCAATACAGGAGCACTTAGATTCATCTAGCAAGATTTTAGATGCCTAAAAAGAGACTTAGACTCCCACACAATAATAGTGGGGGACTTTAACAATGCACTGTCAATATTAGACAGATCAATGAGACAGAAAATTTACAAGGATATTCAGGACTTGAACTCAGCTCTGGACCAAGAAGACCTAATAGACATCCATAGAATGCTCCACCCAAAATCAACAGAATATACGTTCTTCTCAGCACCACATCACACTTATTCTAAAATTGACCACGGAGATAAAACCCTCCTCAGCAAATGCAAAAGAACGGAAATCATATCAAACAGTCTCTCAGACAACAGTGCAATCTAATTAGAACTCAGGATTAAGAAACTCACTCAAGGACTGGGGGGCCCAAGATGGCCAAAAGGAAGCTTCTCCGGAGTGCAGCTCCCACCAAGTGAGACACAGAACCATAGTGATAACCACATCTCTGAGCAAGGTACTGAGTTGGTCCCCAAAAGACTGGTTGAACAGCAAGATTAACCCCCCAAAAAAGAGATGAAAGCAGCCCAAAGTGGGCACCAAAGCAAGGTGGGCCACTGTCTCAGCTGGAAAGTAACACTAGTATCTGGCATGGAGGATCAGGGGGGCATCACCCACTTGGTACCCCAAATCAGATACAGCAATTCAATCCGACTTCAGCAGCACACAGACCAGGAAAACGCCACCTGGCTGAGAACTGCCCAGGGTTGCAGACCTGGATGACAGCCCAGGCTGGCAGCCCCAGCCAGATCAGTGCCTTGTCAGTGCAGACCAGGGTGGCGACTTGCAACACTGAGAAAGCTTGCAAAAAGGAACTGCTTGTCCCACAGAAGGGAAAGTTGGAAAGCAGGGAGGGGGGTACAGCCAGATAGGCTCCACCCAAGCAAGATCCAGCAACCAGAATCCCTCTCTGGGGAGAGTTTCACAGTTAACACAGACGGAGCTCCATCTGGGAGCAGCAGACTTGGCAGAGGGAAAGAAGCCTGCCATTGGGAAGGTGGGGCTAATCCAATCTGCATAAGTGGAAACCAGACAAAGAATAAACAGCAGCTTGGTTGAGATCGAGGCAGCCCAGCAGCACCTCCACAGGCAGACAACATACAGACTGTCTCAAGTGGTACATTGACACCTGTGTTTAAAAACACAGGAGAAATAACCCCACCTTTAATAGAAAGGACGTCAACTCAGAGAAGATGGGAAGAAATCAGTGCAAAAAGGACAAAAACATCAAAGTCCAGAATGCCTCTCCTCCCCAGAGAGATCACAACGACTCACCAGCAAACAACAAAACAAGTGAGAAAATGATTTTGACCAGCTGACAGAAGCAGGCTTCAGAAGATGGGTAATAACAAACTTCTCTGAGCTAAAAAAAAAAAAAAAAAAAAAACATGTTTTAACACAATGCAAAGAAACTAAGAACCTTGAAAAAAGATGTGACAAAATGCTAACTAGAATAACTAGCCTAGAGAAGAACATAAATGACTTGATGGAGCTGAAAAACACAGCACGAAAACTTTGTGAAGCATACACAAGTTTCAATAGCTGAATCGATGAAGCAGAAAAAAGGATAACAGAGATTGAAGATCGACTCAACAAAATAAAAAGAGAAGGCAATAAAAGAGAAAAAAGAGTAAAGAGAAATGAACAAAGCCTCCAGGAAATATGAAATTATGTGAAAAGACCTAATCTATGCTTGATCAGTGTACCTAAATAGGATGGGGAAAATGAATCCAAGCTGGAAAACACTCTTCAGGCTACTATCCAGGAGAACTTCCCCAACCTGGCAAAGCAGGCCGACATTCAAATACAGGAAATACAAAGAATACCACAGATATACTCATCAAGAAGAGCAACCCCAAGGCACATAATCATCAGATTCACCAGGGTTGAAATGAAGGAAAAAATACTAAGCACAGCCAGAGAGAAAGGCCGGGTCACCCACAAAGGAAAGCACATCACACTCACAGCAGATCTCTTGGTAGAAACCCTACATGCCAGAAGAAAGTGGGGGCCAATATTCAACATCCTTAAAAAAAAGAACTTTCAAGCCAGAATCTCATATCCAGCCAAACTGAGCTTCATAAGTGAAGGAGAAAAAAAAATCCTTTACAGATAAGCAATTACTGAGAGATTTTGTTGCCACCAGAGATGCCCTACAAGAGCTCCTGAAGGAAGCACCTAACACGGAAAAAAACATCCAGTACCAGTACCAGCCACTGCAAAAGACCAATGACGCAATGAGGAAATTGTGTCAACCAAAGGGAACCAAAAGAAAGCCCACATAGCCAAGACAATCCTAAGCAAAAAAGCTGGCGGCATCACACTGCCGGACTTCAAGCTATCCTACAAGGCAACAGTAATCAAAACAGCATGGTACTGGTATCAAAACAGAGACATAGTGGATAAGCTTTTCGATGTGCTGTTGCAATCGGCTTGCCAGTATTTTATTGAAGATTTTTGCATCTATGTTCATCATGGATATTGGCCTGAAGTTTTCTTTTCTTGTTGAGTCTCTGCCGGGTTTTGGTATCAGGACACACATGAGGCCAACAAACATATGAAAAAATGCTCATCATCACTGGTCATTAGAGGATTGCAAATCAAAACTACATTGAGATACCATCTCACACCAGTTAGAATGGTGATGATTAAAAAATCTAGAGACAACAGATGCTGGAGAGGATGTGGAGAAATAGGAACACTTTTACACTGTTGGTGGGAGTGTAAATTAGTACAACCATTGTGGGAGACAGTGTGGCAATTCCTTAAGGACCTAGAAATAGAAATTCCATTTGACCCAGCAATCTCATTACTGGGTATATATCCAAAGGATTATAAATCGTTCTACTATAAAGACACATGCCCACGAATGTTCATTGCAGCACTGTTTACAATAGCAAAGACCTGGAACCAACCCAAATGTCCATCGATGATAGACTGGACAGGGAAAATGTGGCACATATACACCATGGAATATTATGCAGCCAACAAAAGCGATGAGTTTGTGTCCTTTGTAGGGACATAGATGAACATGGAAACCATCATTCTCAGCAAACTGACAGAAGAGCAGAAGATCAAACACCACATGTTCTCACTCATAGGCAGATGTTGAACAATGAGAACACATGGACACAGGGAGGGGAGCACTACACACTGGGGTCAGTTGGGGGGAAACGGGGGAGGGACAGTTGAGGGTGGGGAGTTGGGGAGAGACAGCATGGGGAGGAATGCCAGATATAGGTGAAGGGGAGGAAGGCAGCAAATCACATGTGTGTACCTATGCAATAATTTTGCATGTTCTTCACTTGTACCCCAAAACCTAAAATGCAATAAAAAAAAAAAACAGAGACATAGACCAATGGAACAGAACAGAGGCCTCCAGAGCAATGCCACACATCTTTAACCATCTAAACTTTGACAAACCTGACAAAAACAAGTAATGGGGAAAGGATCCCCTGTTTAATAAATTGTGTTGGGAAAATTGGCTAGCAATGTGCAGAAGACAGAAACAGACCACTTCCTGATACCTTACACTAAAATTAACTCCAGATGGTTTAATGACTTAAACATAAGACCTAACACCATAAAAACCCTAGAAAAAAACCTAGGCAAAACCATCCATGTCATAGGCATAAGCAAGGACTTCATGACTAAAACACCAAAAGCAATGGCAACAAAAGCCAACAAATGGGATCTAATTAAACTTCAGAGCTTCTATACAGCAAAAGAAACAATCATTAGAGCGCACTGGCAACCAACAGAATGGGAAAAAAATTTTGCAATCTACCCATCTGATAAAGGGCTAATATCCAGAATCTACAAAGAACTAAAACAGATTTACAAGAAAAAAAAGAAACAAACAAACCCATCCAAAAGAGGGTGAAGGATATGAACAGACTCCTTTCAAAATAAGACATATATGAAGCCAACAAACATATGAAAAAGTATTCTTCATCACTGGTCATTAGAGAAATGCAAAACCATTGAGATACCATCTCATGCCAGTTAGAATGGCGATCATTAAAAAACCTGGAGACAACAGATGCTGGAGAGGGTGTGGAGAAATAGGAACACTTTTACACTGTTGGTGGGAGTATATATTAGTTCAACCATTGTGGAAGACAGTGTGGTGATTCCTCAAGGATCTAGAAATAGAAATTCCATTTGACCCATCAATCCCATTACTGGGTATATACCCAAAGGACTGTAAATCAGTCTATTATAAAGACACATGCACATGCATGTTCATCGTGGCACTGTTTGCAATAGCAAAGACCTGGAACCAATGCAAATGCCATCAATGATAGACTGGAGAAAGAAAATGTGGCACATATACACCATGGAATACTATTCAGCCATAAAAAATGATGAGTTTGGGTCCTTTGTAGGGACATGGATGAACCTGGAAACCATCATTCTCAGCAAACTGACAAAAGAACAGAAAATCAAACACTGTATGTTCTGATTCATAAAAGGGTGTTGAACAAGGAAAACACATGGACACAGAGAGGGGAGCATCACACACTGGGGTCTGTTGTGGGGGGCGAGGGGAGGAATAGTGGGAGGGAGGGTGGGGAGGGATAACGTGGGGAGAAATGTCAGGTGTTTGTGATGGGGGTGGCAGCAAACCACCTTGCCATGAATGTACCTATGCAACAATCTTGCATGATCTGCACATGTACCCCAGAATCTAATGCATAATAAATTTAAAAAAAGGAACTCACTCAAAACTTCACAACTATGTGGAGCTGAACAAACTGCTCCTGAATGACTACTGGGTAAATAAAAAAAATTAAGGCAGAAATAAATAAGTTCTTTGAAATCAATTAGAACAAAAATGCAGCATACCAGAATCTCTGCAACATAGCTAAAGCAGTGCTAAGATGGAAATTTATAGCACTAAATGCCCGCCGGAGAAAGTAGAAAAGATCTAAAATCAACACCCGGACATTATGATTAAAAAAAAAAAAAAAACTAGAGAAGCAAGGGAAAACAAATTCAAAACCTAGCAGAAGACAAGAAATAACTAAGATCAGAGTAGAACTGAAGGAGGTAGAGATACAAAAAAAAACCTTCAAAAAGTCAATGAATCCAGGAACTGGTTTTTTGAAAAGATTAATGAAATAGATAGACCATAGCCAGACTCATAAGGAAGAAAAGAGAGAAGAATCAAATGGACACAATAAAGAATGATAAAGGGGATATCCACCACTGATCCCACAGAAATACAAACTACCCTTGGAGAATAGCATAAACACCTCTACACAAACACGTTAGAAAATCTAGAAGAAATGGATAAATTCCTGGACACACACACTCCTAAGACTAAACCAGGAAGAAGGTGAATCCTTGAATAGACCAATAACAAAATTAAGGCAGTAATTTACAGTCTAACAACCAAATGAAGCCCAGGACCAGACAGATTCACAGCCAAATTCTACCAGAGATACAAAGAGGAGCTAGTACCATTTCTTCCGAAACTATTCCAAACAAGAGAAACACGACTCCTCCTTAACTCATTTTATGAGGCCAGCATCGTTTTGATATCAAAACCTGGCAGAGGCACAACAAAAAAAGATTTCAGGCCAATATCTCTGATGAACATCGATGTGAAAATCCTCAATAAAATAGTAGGAAACTGAATCCAGCAGCACATTAAAAAGCTTATCCACCATGATCAAGTAGGCTTCATCCCTAGGATGCAAGGCTGGTTCAACATACAAAAATCAATCAATGTAATCCATTACATAAACAGAACTAATGACAAAAACCACATGATTATGTCAATAGATGCAGAAAAGACCTTCAATATAATTCAACTCCCCCTCATGCTGAAAACACTCAATAAACTAGGTATTGATAGAACATATCTGAAAATAATAAGAGCCTTTTATGACAAACCCACAGCCAATATCATATCATACTGAATGGGCAAAAGATGGTAGCATTCCTCTTGAAAACAGCCACAAGACAAGGATGCCCTCTCTCGCCAGTCCTATTAAACACAGTATTGGAAGTTCTGGCCAGGACAATCAGGCAAGAGAGAGAAATAAAGAGTATTCAAAAAGGAAGAGAAGGAGTCAATTTGTCTCTGTTTGCAGATGACATGATTGTATATTTAGACAACCCCACCATCTCAGGCCAAAATCTCCTTAAGCTGATAAGCAATTTCCACAAAATCCCAAAATAGAAAATCAATGTGCAAAAAATCACAAACATCTCTATGCACCAGTAATACATAAACAGAGAGTCAAATCATGAGTAAACTCCCAGTCACACTTGCTACAATGAAAATAAAATACCTAGGAATACAACTTGCAAAGGATGTGAAGGACCTCTTCAAAAAGAACTACAAACCACTGCTTAATAAGAGAGGACACAAACAAATGGAAAAACATTGCATGCTCATGGATAAGAAGAATCAATATTGTGAAAATGGCCATACTCCCCAAAGTAATTTATAGATTCAGTGCTATCCCCATCAAGCTACCATTGACTTTTTTCACAGAACTAGAAATAACTACCTTAAATTTCATATAGAACCAAAAAAAAAAAAAAAAATCCCACATAGCCAAGACAATCCTAAGCAAAAAGAGCAAAGGTGTAGGCATTACACAACCTGACTTCAAACTATACTACAGGTTATAGTAACCAAAACAGTGTGATACTGGTACCAAAGCAGATATATAGACAAATGGAAAAGAACAGAGGCCTCAGAAATAACACCACACATCTACAACTATCTGATCTTCAAAACCCCGACAAAAACAAGCCATGGGAAAAGTATTCCCTATTTAATAAATGGTGTTGAGAAAACTGGCTAGCCATATACAGAAAATTGAAACTGGCCCCCTTCCTTACACCTTATACAAAAATTAACTCAAGATGGATTAAAAACTTAAACATAAGGCCTAAAACCATGAACACCCTAGAAGAAAACCTAGGCAATATCATTCAGGATACAGGCATGGGCAAAGACTTCATGAGTAAAACACCAAAAGCAATAGCAGCAAAAGCCAACATTGACAAATGTGATCTAACTAAACTAAAGAGCTTCTGCACAGCAAAAGTGACTATCATCAGAGTAAACAGGCAACCTCCATAATGGTAGAAATATTTTACAATCTTTCCATCTGACTAAGGGCTAATATTCAGAATTTACAAGGAACTTCAACAAACTTACAAGAAAACAACAATGCCATCCAAAAGTAGGTGAAGGATATGAACAGACATTTCTGAAAAGAAGACATTTATGAGGCCAACAAACATATGTAAAAAAGCTCATCATCACTGGTCATTAGGGAAATGCAAATCAAAACTACAATGAGATACCATCTCACGCCAGTTAGAATGGTGATCATTAAAAAGTCAGGAAACAACAGATGCTGGAGACGATGTAGAGAAATAGAAACGCTTTTACACTGTTGGCGGGAGTGTAAATTAGTTCAACCATTGAGGAAGACAGTGTGGCGATTCCTCAAGGATCTAGAACCAGAGATACCATTTGACCCAGCAATCCCATTACTAGGTATACACCCAAAGGAATATAAATCATCTGTTATAAAGACACATGCACATGTATGTTTCCTGAAGCACTATTCACAATAACAAAGACTTGGAACCAACCCAAATGCCCATCAATGATAGACCAGATAAAGAAAATTTGGCACATATACACCATGGAATACTATGCAGCCATAAAAAAAATAATGAGTTAATGTGCTTTGCAGGGACATGAATGATGCTGGATACCATCATTCTCAGCAAACTAACAAAGTAACAGAAAACCAAACACCACATGCTCTCATTTATAAGTGGGAGTTGAACAATGAAAACATAAGGACACAGGGAAGGGAACATCACACACTGTGGCCCATCAGGGGGTTGGAGGTAAGGGGAGGAATAGCATTAGGAGAAATACTTAATGTAGATAACGAGTTGATAAGTGCAGCAAACCACCATGGGACATGTATACCTATGTAACAAACCTGCACATTCTGCACATGTATCCCAGAACTTAAAGTATCAAAAATTAAAAAATAAAGAAATGAAACTGGAGATATTAAAACTGATACATCAGAAATACAAAAGGTCATTCATGTCTATTACAAACACCTTATACACACAAAATAGAAAATCTAAAGGAGATGGATAAATTCCTGGAATTATACAAGCCTCCTAGATTAAATCAAGAAGAAATAGAGACCCTGAACAGACCAATAACAAGGAATGATACTAAATCAGTATTTTTTTTATGACAACAACAACCAAAAAAAAAAAAAAAAAAACAAGACCCAATGGATTCACAGCTGAATTCTATCAAACATTCAAAGAAGAATTGGTACTAATCCTTACTGACACTTTTCCAAAAGATACAAAAAGAGATAATCCACCCTGAATCATTCTGTAAAGCTCTAATACTGAACACCAAATACCAAAACCAGGAAGAGACTTAACAATGAAAGAAAACTATAGAGCAATATCTCTGAGGAACATAGATGTAAATATCCTTTAAAAATTACTAACTAACCAAATCCAACAGCATATCAAAAAGATAATACATCACAATCAAGTGGATTTCATGCTGGGATGCAAGGATGGTTTAACATATGCAAGTCAATAAATGTGATATATCACATAAATCAAATTAAAAACAAAAATCATATGATCATCTCAATAGATGCAAAAATGCATCTGATAAAATCCAGCATCCCTTTATGAAAAATTCCTTCAACAAAACAGACAACGAAGGGACACACCTCAAAGTAATTAAAGCCATATATGACAAACCCACGGCCAACATCATACTAAATAGGGAAGAGTTAAAAGCATTCCCCCTGAGAACCGGAACAAGACAAGGATGCCCAATTTCACCACTTTTATTCAACATAGTACTGGAAATGCTAGCCAGAGCAATCAGACAAGAGAAAGAAATAAAAGACAGCTGAATTGGAAAAGAGGAAGTCAGATTGACTGTTGTTCACTGATGATATGATCGTATACCTAGAAAACCTTAAAGACTCTTCCAAAAAGCTCCGAGACCTGATAAATGAATTCAGCACCAATGAAACAGAATAAATGACCCAGAAATAAAGTCAAATACTTCTAGATAACTGATATTTGACATAGCATATAAAAACATAAATTGGGGATTGGCCACCCTATGCAATAATTGGTGCTAGGAAAACTGGCAAGCTACATGTAGAAGAATGAAACTGGAGCCTAGTCTCTCACCACATACAAAAGTCGCCTCAAAATGAATCAAAGACTTAAATCTAAGACCCAAAACCATAAAAATTCTAGACGATAGCATTGGAAAAACGCGTCTGGACATTGGCTTAGGCAAAGAATTTATGACTAAGGCCCCAAAAGCAAATGCAACAAAAACAAAAATAAATGAATGGGACCTAATTAAGCTAAAAAGCTTCTGCACAGCAAAAGAAATAATCAGCAGAGTAATCAGACAACTTACAGTATAAGAGAAAATATTTGCAAACTATGCATCCAACAAAAGACTACCCAAAATCCATAAGGAACTCAAATAAATTAGCAAGAAAAAGTCAAATAATCCCACAAAAAGTGGGCAAAGGACATGAATAGACAATTACTTTAAAAGATATACAAATAGCAAACAAACATATGAAACAATGCTCAACATCACTAACTATCAGGAAAATACAGATTAAAACCACAATGAGATACCACCTTACGCCTGCAAGAATGGCCATAATTAAAGTCAAAAAATAACAGATGTTGGTGTGGATGTGGTTAAAAGGGAACACTTTTATGCTTCTGGTGGAAATGTAAAGTAGTACAACCAATGTGAAAAATAGCATGGAGATGCTTTAAAGAACTAAAAGCAGAAGTGCCATTCAATCTAGGAATCCCACTACTGGTATCTACCCAAAGATCAGCCAGCAAGTGGATAAAGAAGAAGTGGTATGTACATACCATGGAATACTACTAAGTCATGAAAAGGAATGAAATAATGTCCTTTGCAGAAAGTTGGATGGACATGGAGGCTGTTATTCTAAGTGAAGTAACTCAGGAATGGAAAATCAAATATCCTTATGTTTTCACTTTAAAATGAGAGCTAAGATATGAGGATGCATAGGTGCAAGAATGATATAATAGACTTTGGGGTCTCAGGAGGGTAGGTGGGAGGGTGTGAGGAATAAGAGACTACATATTGGGTACAGTGTATACTGCTCAGTTGATAGGTGCACCAAAGTCTCAGAAATCACCACTAAAGAACTTATCCATGTAGCCAAAACCACCTGTACCTCCCAAACTATGGCAATATAAATTTTTAAAAAATTTTAAATATTAAAAATGGTAAAGCTGAAGGCCAAGAGGTTATTCAATTTATCCAAGGGCACAACTGGTAAATGGAAAAGCAGGATTTGGACCAGGTCTATATACTTCACTAAGCCGTGTGTTTGTCTCAGTGTAACACTTTTCGACTTCCCATTTCCTATTCCACAAATCTTAAGCCACTATAGACAACTTATTATTCCCTACACCTGCTGATTATGTATGTTAATGTCCCCCTGCTCTTGTTATTCTTTCATCTTAGAATGCCTCTTATTCTATTTTCATGTGGTGAAATTCTACTCATACTCAAAGCTCCCCTCAATCCATGAAGTCTCTCTTGATTTCACCCAAATAAAGTCAACCATTCTTTCAATGGGAGAGGGAGAGAGAGAGAGAGAGAAGAAAGGAAGAAAGAGAGAGAGAGAAAGAAAGAAAGAAAAAAAAGAAGAAAGAAAGAAAGAAAGAAAGAAAGAAAGAAAGAAAGAAAGAAAGAAAGAAAGAGAGAGAGAGAGAGAGAGAGAGAGAGAGGGAGGGAGGGAGGGAGGGAGGAAGGAAGGAAGGAAGGAAGGAAGGAAGGAAGGAAGGAAGGAAGGGAAAGGAAGAAAGAAAGAAGGAAAGAAAGAAAGAAAGAGAAAGAGAGAGAAAGAAAGAGGGAGAGAATGAAAGGATGGAGGGAGAGGATGGGAGGAAGGAAGGAAGGAAGGAAGGAAGGAAGGAAGGAAGGAAGGAAGGGAGGGAGGGAGGGAGGGAGGGAGGGAGGGAGGGAGGGAGGGAGGGAGGAAGGAAGGAAAGAAGGAAGGGAGGGAGGGAGGGAGAGAAGGAGGGAGGGAGGGAGGAAGGAAGTGTGGATGAATTGGCCAGGCACAGTGGTTCAGTGTCAACACCACTTTGGGAGGCTGAGACAGGCAGATTGCATGAGTCTAGCAGTTTGAGACCAGTCTGGACAACATGGCAAAACACAGCCTCTGCAAAAGCAAACATGAAGAGACCCAGTGGGAAGTAATTGAGTCATAGGAGCAGGTCTTCCTTGTGCTGTTTTCATGATAGTGAATAAGTCTCACAAGATATGATGGTTCCCCTGCACACACTCTCTTGCCTGTTGCCATGTAAGACACGACTTTGCTCCTCAATCGCCTTCAGCCATGATTTTGAGGCCTCCCCAGCCATGTGTAACTGTGAGTCTATTACTTCTTTCCTTTATAAATTACCCAGTCCCAGCTATGTCTTTATTAGCAGCATGAGAACAGACTAATACACTGAACTATTAAGCATAAGTAAGAATTAACTCAGCGAAGAGGAGAGAACATATTGCAGGCAAAAGAAGCTCATGCACAAAGACCCTTCTGTGGGTGGAATTGTGACAATATTATGGACAAAAAAACAGGATGACTGGAATGCAGAGAATGAACAGAGAGGGCCAGGCACAGATGAAACCAGAGAGGGAGGAGGAACTCAATTATGTAGGCCACGTAAGAGAGTTCTGTCTTTTTTTTTTTTTTTTTTCAAGTAAATAATAATCCACTGTGCTTTGGAAAGATCATTCTGCTATAGTGTAAAGAACAGATTGGTAAGGAGACAATAGCAGATACAGGTAGTGCAATGAGGGGGCTGTTACAGTAGTCTTGGCAAAACAAGATGGCATGGAGTAGATATGAGTCATCCCTGAGTTCTCTTTTTCTTTCATATCCCACATCTAATCCATTAAAAAATCTTGCTGACTGAATCCAAATGACCATTTTCACACCTATATGTTAAAGTGAAATCCAAGCCACCATAAGTTCTCCTCTGGGCTATATCAACTGTCTTATCTATTCTCTCTGCTTCTAATATTTATCCTATAGTTTATTCTGCACACAAAAGCCAAAGGGATCCTTCTGTAAAGTAAGTCAAACCACACTATTCACCAGCTCAGCATTCCTCAATGGCTTCCCATCTCACTCAGAATAAACGTCCAAATCTTTCAATGTGCTCTGTCATCTGGCCCCTACCAAGTCTGAGCCCGTCTCTTCTCACACTCTCCTTTGCCCCAATGGTCAGCTTTAAGCAAACCAAGCATGATATAAACTCAGGCCTTGGAACTTGCTGTACCCTCTGCCTGAAATACTTTTCTTAAACACCACATAGCCTCTACTTGAAACTCATCCTTGTATCTCCGTTGAGCCCCTCCTCCTGTGGCTTCCTCATCTAAAACTGCTATTCCCCGTTTTGCACCCAAGAAAGTGAGGGAGCAAGCCATAGAAATAACTGGGAGAAAGGCATTTTAGTCTCTGGGAAAGGCAAATACAAAATAGTAAGGTAGGGATACAAGGAACAGCAAGAAAGCCAGATAGACTGGAGTAAAATGGGGCAGTAGGAGGGAGGCTGTGCTGCAGGTAACAAGGACCAGGTCACATAGTGCTCGCGTCCACATCATGGGCAGTTCCGTGCTCTTGCTTTGAGATGAGAAGTCATTGAAGGATTTTCAGCAGAGCAATGGTGTGATCTGACTTACATTTTAACAGATTTATTCTGCATACTATGTTGAAAATTGACTTAAACAGGGCAATGGCAGAAGCAGGGAGTTTAGTTTTGAAGTTACCATAATAAGCCAGGTAAGAAATAATGGTGGCTTAGATGAGGAAAGGAGCAGCAAAGTGGGGAGAAATATTCAGATTCTGAATATATATTGAAGGTAGATGTGTCTGAATTTGCTGATAGCCAAAATGCATCATGTAAGAGAAAGATATTTGGGGCCTGAACAATTGGTAAACAGAGCAGTCGTTAATTGGGATGAGGAAGACTATGGGTTTGGGAAGAGTTATCAGCAGCTCAGTTTTAAATGTTGACTTCAAATGACCATTTGACATCTGTCTTAGTCTATTCAGGCTTCTTTAACAAAGTGTCATTTACTGGGTGGCTTATAAAAAATAGAAATTTATTTCTTACAATTTTGGAAGTTGGATGTCTGAGATCCAGGTGCCAGAATGACTGGGTTCTGGTGAGGGCAGACTTCCAAGTTGCAGACTGCCTTCTTCTCATTGTATCCTGACATGGTGGTAAAAGCGTAAGAGAACTCTCAAGGGTCCCTTTAAATGAGCACCCAAATCTCATTCACTAGAGTTCCACCCTCATCCTCTAATCACCTCCCAAAACTCCTTCCTCCAAGTACCATCACACAATACATAAATGCTGAAGGGACAGAAATATTGAGTTGATTGCAACATCCAAATGAAGATATCAATAAGGCAGTTGGATGTACAAGTTTGAATGTGGATGATGGTCTGGGCAGGAGGTATACATTGGAAAGTCATCAGGGTATCAACGGTATTTTCAGCCATGAACTTGGATGAGATCACCATGGAATGGCCGCTGCATGCAACTAAAAATCCAATATGGATTGCAGAAGAAAAGGAGAAGGTTCACAGTTGTAACACACATAAAATAATCATTCTGAACCACAGCTTACTCAGAGGGAAGATACCTCTAATGGGCAAGTGAGAAAATAGAGTAATGTAGATACATGGTTGTGCCAGGGGTCTGCACTACTGCTCACAAATACCAAAGCCATAGTTAACCTCTCGGAGAACGTGTGGCCAGATTAACTCCCTGGGCCCAGCCCCAGCTGTCTGTTACAAATGACTCAAGCCTCCTCCAGAACCAAAGCCCTTACATGAGTTACAATGCTGGGGTCACCCCTGAGCTGATTTACTGCCCTGAACATAATTTTATATGTATGCTTTCTCCAACCACATCACTTTCGCTCTTATACTCCACTTCAGCGATTCATAAAAGCTCCTGTATCATAATAATTACAATGATGACCATGATGATTCCAATTCTCTGAGCACCGACAGAAGGCAAGATAATGCAAACCCAAAAGAAAGAGAGAAACTCTCCACAGGCAGCTCCAGCGTAAAAGAGAGGGCATATCTGAATATGGAAGTCATAGGACCCAATTTATGGGGTATGGGAGATAATGAAATGTATGGGATGTAATGGATGGAGAAGAGTTTCTACTATGTCAAGTGCATACTTGTTAGCATTACTGTTCTTACTACTGTGACCACTGCTCCCATCAGCTCCACCCACATCATCATCCTCACCATCGCCAGACAGAGTGATTTTACAGTAGTACATGCAGAATCCTAAGCCATAACCTCCCATCATTTCTTCCTCTCCTGCCCACTTCAAAGCCTAGTCTATAAGAGCAGCCAAAACCATGCCTCAGGCAAGAAAAATCAAGGTGACAATCCTAGGTTTCACATTTTGCCTATCTCTTACCTTCCTGCTTAACTGCCTGGCAGTTTGTAGACTAGTTACTTCTTATTAACCTGCAGTCACATGTGCTAGCTAACAGCATGATTTTCCTTTTCAGTTGTGTTGGTTAAAAATCACAGATGACCTGCACCCCAGAGCATTTGAACTGTGAGATGCATTTTGGGCACCCTATATTCAAAGTACCCAGAACTCACATAAACAGCTGAAGGTTACTAAGAAGTAGAGTTCCCATTGGCACTATGAAAGATGACAGTATTTTTATACAGACAAAATAATTAATTCAATTAGTTCATTTTTAAAATATGAGTTCCACTATATTCCAAGAAAATAGGTGATGTATGAGTGAAGTTATGATGAGTGATTAAATGAGAATATAATTATTAGCAAAGTAGATATTTTCTCTGTATTCATGGAACTTAAAGTATAGTGGGGGAGATAAATAGTAATTAAATAAATACCTCCATAATATAGACATTGTCATATATGATGTGTAGGAAAAGAAATAAGTGCTATGAAAGAATACAGTAAATGGTATCTTTTATTTTGGATATGGTGAGAAGAGAGAATCAAGAAAAGCTCCTCTGAAGGAGTGGCATTTAAGCTAAGATATAAAGACAATTAGCTAGGGAAGGAAAGGGTGAGGCATGAGAGGGAGGTTCTTCTTGACAGAAAGCACAGCATGTGCAAAGGTCCTAAGGCCTATGAGAAACTGAAAATGATTGTGATGAAACCAAAGCAATAAATGCAAAATAGTGATTGACTGAGGCTGGGGCCATGTGAGGGAACCAGCAGCAAAGGAGCAGAAGGAAATATTTCAGAGAGATAGAAATATTTTACTTCTTGATTAAAGTGATGGTTACCTGACTATATACAACTGTCAAAATACATCAAACTATATATTTAAAATCACTAAATCTTATTGCCTGTAAATTATTCTACAATAAAGGTTGGAGAAAACACGATGAGATTTTTGTTTTTTCCTTTTAAGTGATAATTTTTGGTTCACTTAATATAAAAAGAAAGCAGGAAAATGCACAAACTACTAAATTAAATGTATTTGTTTATGAATTTTTTTACTTGTTTATTGTTCATGGCCCATTTGTTTAAAAAATAATTTACAATGAAAAAGGCAGGCTTAGGATTCTAAGGGACATTTCATATTTACATATCTACAGCTAGGAGCAAGGCACTTAAACTTCTTAACCTTTGTTTCCTCGTCTTTGAAAATGGAGAGAAAACCATCTCTCATATCAGGTTGTTGAGTGGGTGACCTCATTTAATCACAGAAACATGTCAGTTCCAATAGATAGATAATAGGCCCTTCTTCTCTGTCATTCCCTTTGGAATCTAAAATTCAAGCACATTGCCAAGTTCTTCTGATAAATTCAGTCTCCACGAGAGGTGACATGTCTCTGTACGGTGTTCTGGGTATGGGGTACCTTGTGGGCAGGACCTTTAAGGGAGCAGGAGATGAAGCAGTGGGAGATGGAAATAACTGGTATTGGGTGGTGTCACCTCTACCTCAACCTGCGGTCTGCCCCACCCCAATATGGCAGAAACATTATCCGGCCCCGGCAGGTCCCATTTCATCTAGATCTTGCCTGAGATCCATGTGAAGAGACAAAGTACAGTAAGAGATGTTCAAACCTCTTCAAACAAAAGTGAAACAAGAAACTCAAGGAGAGTGTTCAATTTAGATGCAAAAAAAAAAAAAAAAAAATCTTTAGATGCTAAAAACCCTTTTAAGTTTTACCCAAACTCTATTTTTACTCTTCTTTCATCCGTTCTGTTTTTTCCTTTTTATTTTCTTACTGTGGCTTTCTAAAGTAATGAGTGAAATCTGTAACCTTCTAAAGTCATAAATAGTTGAAATTCATTGTTAAAGGCTAAAACAATTCACCCTGACTCCCTTTAGCTCTCAATTACCCCAAAAAATCAAGTTTTAATGAATAAAGGCTGTCCTTTCAACCAATTTGGGGTGTCTACGGAGCAAAGAATTGTGTCAAGCGTCACCACAAAAATGCACAGGCAGAGGGCAGACAGGCAGATCGCTTTTTGGTGGCTCGTAGACAAAGGAGGTGTTATATGTAGTACAACCATTCACTGCAAAAGGATTGTTTAAGTGGAGATGACTAGGCGACACTCACACAAGAGGGAGCCTTCATACATAAATAAGGCTGGCTGCCACAGAAACCCCTCCATCTGTTGCTGCCTATTGCCCAACTTCCAAGGCTCTGGCTGCATTAATTGAAAACATGGATGAATTTGTGTCCCACATGTTCAATTTTAGGAGTCACTGAGAGTTTGTTTTGGGGTAGGACCTGCTCCAGGCTGACTCTCCAGCCAAAGAGGTATCCATTTGGAGGCTTTGGGACTGCTGTTGTCTTTTTATCATTGATTCCTGATACTTTTCCTCACTGTTACTCTCCCCTCATTTGGATGCTCTAGCCATCAACATGGCTAGAGATGTGTTAAGCAGCTAAGCCTCTTTCACTCTGGAGCCCAATTCAAGGCAGCACTTGAGTAGAACACTTTCCTCTGTAGAGTGAACAAAAAAATCCCAAAAGCATGCATGGATGTGTGCACTGGAAAGGACACTTTTTGGCATTTGCAGGGTATGTCCTTACTATCTTCTGAAGGGGTTAATGTGTCACAAGTTTCAGAAAGGAATCAGAAAGGAAAAAAGGGCCTCAGCAATGGCAAACCAGCTGCACGCAATGCTACTGGTCTCCATTTACATTTTCTTCTCCTTCCAGGTTGAGGCCAAACATGCAGGTGTCAAAACAGAGGCAGATGCAGATCATAAGTACTGTCATCTGATTGTGCACAGAAACAGATCCTGAATTTAACATTGTTGATGAGTTGGCTTTACTTCTCGTTGCCATCTGATAGAGATAAGACAAGTATGGTTGTCAGCTGTTTTGCACCTAAAGGACACTGAGGTGCCAATATATGAAATAATACACAGTCTCAACAAAGTGACTGATGTAATCAATTCTTGACTAATAACGTGGAGCTCTCTCTGTTAGATCACACAAGCTTGAAAATAACCACCTGGCTTTTCCAAAGAACGTTTGCATCCCCTACAGGACAACAAAATGGTGGGAGTGGGAGAGAATCTGAATTCATGTTTAAGCTGCCTAATGCTGAATCATATTCCTGATGTTTTGTGTTCGTGAATGAAGGGTTTTCTCCTTATTTGCTGGAGGATAACAGTGTGTCACAGAAGTTGTGTAAAGCTAAATCCAGAAATCAAAACTTGTTTCCCACGGTATCCCTTCATCTTTTTGGTGAGGCCACCTGAACACATTCTTTCTTATATGAAATGTAAAGAATAAACTGTCATCTGCATAAAAAGACTTTTGAAAATTAGTTAGATTTGTAGTTGCAAATGGAGCTGATTGGTTTAAAATACTAAAGGGTCTATTATTTAGCATCTGCTTATAAATGCAATATATTTCAAACAATAAATCTAGGAACTTTAGTCACATTGGATGCATTCTACAACACCTGGTCTTTTGCAGGTGGCTGGATGAACTGACTTAGCGCACAGCCAGCTTTCTTCTAAAAACTTCTAAACGAAAGCCAAAAAAGAATTAACAGGAATGTTGGAAGTCGCATGCAAGCAGTTGAAGAAAGCATATTGTCTTGATTTTGGCTTGAAATCTATGCTAACTTAGCAGTAAGAAACACCTTGTTTCTTAAAACATCAATGGTTTCAGGTTCTATTACAGCACTGTTCACTTTTGTGGACTTAAAAACATGAAAAAATTTTGAGCTTGCTCTCTAAACATGCCCATAGATTCAGAATAACATGTACTCCCTTATTTTTTTTCCTAATTTTTAGTATGTTTGGCTCATATTCTATTTCCTGGGTAGACTGGCATGTATATTTATTTTATGAATTGTTGACATCAATATTATAAGCTGAGAGCTGTTCTGAACATTTGTTTTTATCCCCCAATAACTTCTTAGACCCTTTAGTGTTTCAAGTATAATATACAGATGCTGTTGGAAGAGTTTTAGGGTCCTAAAGCTTTTCAGGGGTTCCAGATCAGGGTTTACTTAATGAATTTTAGTTTTGTAAAAGGCCCTCATAACTCTCGTTAAATTTCTGCATGTTTTTTCTTTAATTCAGGTTTGCCAAAGACAGAAAATGGGGCTAATCCAAGATAGAAGTAGGAACAAAGTGAATAAAGTGTTCCTCTATTTTGATAAGGACACTGGGTTAACATGTGAATGCTGGTGTCAACATCCCAAGTCAAAGATAAACATGGCTGGGCTGCTCTTACTTCAGATGTGGGTGACATTTTTCTTGGTTAATGAACGTTTCTTTTCTGCAAAAGAAAGGTTTTATCTTAAGTTCCATGGCTTCAGGCCAGAAGAGATCTTTTCTTCTCTTCTACCTTCACCCTTTAACAAAAATAATGAAATTCCTTCTTTTTCACATTTATCTTTGTATTTTTGTTAATGTCCTTTTGCTTTCATTTTATTATGACTTTTATACCTCCAACTTTTGTGGAGAAAAAATAGATTCACTTAATGCTTATTTTAGCCCTTTCTCTTAAAACATTTTAGTGCGTTTGTTATTGTAAAAGGTACAATGTTTCTTGGGTCTGATGTTGTTAGTGAGTATAGCTTCATGTTTACGTCGCTATGGACATTGAAAATTTGTTTTCTTTTATTTGCCTGAGGTTTACTTTACCACTGCCTGGTTGTTATAGGAGTAAAATAAATCCAGTCATTTGTTTCTGAAAGAATGTGGTTATTATCCATGTCCTTGGATTTTAACACTACCTTAAAAAAAATGGCTGAGTACACCAGAACCCTTGCAATAATACTTGGATTCATACAGAGAACTTTGCTGACTCCCTTCTTCCTACCAAGAAAAACTCATGTGGTATGAGAGAGTCTCTTCCTTTTTAGCAGTGGGAGAAATTAGTACTGCCTCAAGTTGTACGATGGGGCCATATAATAAGTACTAATTACCTGACTGAGCTAGGTACTGTGATAAGTCAAGGACAGAGTCAGAATGAGCCAGAATGTATAGCAAGAAAAACCAAGGTCATGCATAAGACAAAATTATGGGGAACTGAAATTAGAAACCTGCAAAGAAGCAAGTTTGCAGAGATGAAATTGAAAGCAATATTGCATAGAAAAGCAGAGTAAGAGAGGTAGAGAGTGGCTGCCTGACGATTTCCACCTTCCCGAGCCCTACCTGCATTTTCTACACTGTACAGTTCCCACTATTCTTTTAATAAAACTCCCTTTGCTTGAGCTTTTATTGTGTGGGGCTTGCTTCCTTGCCAACAAATGTGCCCTAAGACTGGTGCTATCATTAATTTTTAAGGTAACTCTGAAACACTTCGTTTTGTCTGAAAAGTAGAAATGTCTTAATACCAAAATATTTATGTTAGTGACCCAATTTTGTGGAGAAAGAGAAGCTTTGTTCCTCCCTCCCACCAGTGACACTATCCCCCAAATTCTCACCCTGAAGAGGGCATGAATGGTTGGGGGGCCAGGTTAACATAGCATTTATGGGCCCCAACAAGAGAAGGAAATGGGACTAACTAGCAACTAACCCAGCTGACGAATTCCATTTCTGTGCAAACACGTCCGTCTGGCACAGACAGATTCTGATTTTATTTAAATCCTCCTCAGAATTAAATCCCTGCAACATCAAGCTGAAAAGGAGAGCCAGATGTGAGATGGAGAGGGAAGTGGGTTCCTAACTTAATAAGTCCTTTTGAAATGGCATAGAGTGAGATGACTGTTAAACACCTGTGAGAGGATGTGGCAGAGAGCAACACTGAGGGGGTTGCAGGGACCTAAGGAGAGATGTCAGAAGGGGTGGGGATTTTATTGTGTTTGCTTTTCTTTCTGGTCACACCTGTATTTGAGTCACCTGCCAGTATAATTAGGTCAGGATGCAGGTTTTGTAAAGAAAGAAAGTCATAATCAATTCAGAAGGTGTCAGTGATTGAGTGATTGTGGTCAAAATGTTCTTCTGGGATGATTTGCCAATAGGCCCTCAAAAGCCATTGGATTGAAGTTAAAAATTATAAGAAATGGAGAGCAGGCTTTAAAATTGTCTGCTCAGTCTTAGCACTTTTCCATTCCCGGCCCATTGCTTGTTCCCCTTCCTAAAGCTATTTCCTGTTTTTAAAAGGCTTCCAGGATACTTAGGAAATCATACAACCTCCTGATAAAATTCAGGGATGTGTCCAAAAAGTCATTCATATCTAGGCACAAAGAACTGATAAGGCTACAGGTGAAAACACTCCCAGAAATATGCATTTTAACCTAAGACAAAAGTGACTGGAGTATGAATCTCGGTTACAAGGATTCAAGCATCAATGGGTTGCAAGTAGACATGTAAAAACAGGAGGGCTCTCCTGAGGTTATTTGAGGAGTTATGCCTCATTCAGTAAGGCTGCACCTGGACAAACATTTGGCTAAAATGGAGCTCATCTGACCCTGAGAATGACAGTGACCAAGAATCACAGGGACAAATCCCCCGATACTCCTTCTCCACCAGGAAAAGAGACACACAGCTCCCAAGTCGCCCATCACAGTGGCAACTCTTCAGAATGACCAGTAATCGCTAAAGGGAGAAACAAAATCTCTGAAGAACTTCAGTATCGGACAAGCTCTAGGAAAATTACTTATCTAAATTCAGAATGCTGAACAAATCCAGGGAAGTATTAAATATTTTATTGATATTATTCAATGAAAAAGATGTCAAAGACATGTAATGTTGAATAATGGGAGGTTCTCGGCCTCACCTGGTCTTCCTATCCATGCTACCAGTGATCGCATCTCCCCCAAAATTTCCACCCTTGTATTAGTCTGTTTTCACACTTCTGTAAAGAGGTGCCCAAGACTGGGTAATTAAAGGTAAAAGGTTTAACTGACTCACAGTCCTGCATGACTGGGGAAACCTCAGGAAACTTATAACCATAGCAGAAGGTGAAGAGGAAGCAAGGCACCTTCTTCACAATGTGGCAAGAAGAAATGCTGAGAAATGAGAGGGGAAGAACCTCTCATAAAATCATCAGATCTTGTGAGAACTCACTCACCATCACGAGAACAGCATGGGGAAAACCGTCCCCATGATTCAATTACCGCCACCTGGTCTCTCCCTTGACACATGGAAATTATGGGAACTTTGGGGATTACAATTAAAGATTAGATTTGGATGGGGACCATGTCATCCATTCATACCTATACTGCCATCACCTCTACCTGACCACCCTCAGCAATACGCATCAGTATCCTTATACCAAAATTAGAGTCACTATACTACTAAAAGTCTATTTGAGGCTTGAAGTTAGGATGAGGCAAGGAGCCAACAACTATGGCAAGGAAAAAATTGAGCTAGTAATTAACACATATAATTACAAGAGTGATTCACAAAGGAGTTACTATGCTTGCCAGCTTGTTTCTGTCTTTGTTTTTCTTAACTCATAAAAGCAGAATCTGTTTGTTTCTAATGCAGAATAAGCCAACCTTCATAATATATGCTTTCTCCCCTAAGAAAAGTGTTCAAAAATTAATTCTATGCCTGCAAAACTTAAAAATCTGTCACTGTAGTTTATGTTCCCAGTAGGCAGCGCAGCTTGGTTGTTTAGGGACATATAGAATAATCCAACACGTCATGATACCTCCAAAAGAGATTTTATCTAATGCCCTTTGCGAGCACTTCAGACTTATTTAATGGCATTCTGGTCAGAGAGGTTTACTTCCTCTTTAAAGGTGAGGCAAATTTTTATGGTGCAAGGACAGGAAGAATTTCCAAGGATAGGAAACTACTGGTTTCAGAAAGGAACAAACATCTCAGGGAGAATCAATACCAAGTCAAGGATATTTGGGTCTTGCTGTTAATTTGCATGGTGTCTAGTACTGACAACCTCACAGTTTCACCCTTGTTCTTCCTATATAAAGTAAGGATATTTGGAGTGTGTGTGTGTGTGTGTGTGTGTGTGTGAGAGAGAGAGAGAGAGAGAGACTTTGCTGCCCTGCTTTGCTCACAAACTGAAGGCAAAATGAGACTACCAAGTACCTTTGACATAAGGTGTGGTTTGTTTCTGATACCTCCTTCACCTCTGGATGGACACATGTTATATCTAGCTCTTATGATGTCAGTTATTTCCTAAAAATATGGTTTCCTGCATTCTGGTCATCATAATCACCAGCTGATTTTCTTCTCTTTACTTCCATATCCTTCATTGTTCAGATTGTTCTTACAAGAAAAACCTACACAACAAAGAGGGGAAAATCTGATACCATTGTGTTTAGCACCACAACCAGTAACCACTGCAAAACCCATTTAGAAAAAGGCTATTATTCCGCTTATAATCTGCTTTCATGATTGCTTTTAAATAACTTGAGGAGAAGATGCACTAAGGTAGAAAGGTTTGTGATCCATCTGTTGAGTGTATAATTTCCTTTTCATTGGCTAGCGCAGTCCAATAAAAAAATATTATTAGGTGCACTAACTCAATCAGCAAACAAATGACAGCCAGATGGCCTTCAAAAACAATACAGCCCATGAATGCCACAGAGCCACAATGTGGGCCCCAGCTTTTAGGCAGCCTTTGTCTGAAAACACTCCACTGGGTTAAGTGATGCAAAATACGAAAGAAAGAGAGAGAAGCTGTGTGTAAATGAGGGAGAAGTTAACGGCCTCTGAAGTGCTCCATGAAAGGCTATGATAATTTTATTGGGAACAGAAAAAAATAAAATAAATAAAAGCACCCCACTTAAATAATACAGCCCTGTGATGGTGCTGAAATCAAATACATCACATTTAGGTAATCCTTCTGTTCTAAATCCTCATTTTAGTCAGATGTTTTTTTTTCTCTACAGGGACTTTATCTGACAGAATTTTCTCAAGTTTTGTTTCAGCTGAGTAATGCCACTTGGTGAGTAGAAGCTTTTGTATGAGAGAATTTCACCGGCTTAACAGGAGAAAGAAAAAAAAAGGGAGAAAGGAAGAGGAGAAAGAAGGAAAGAAGACAGAGAAAAAAGACAAGAGAAAGAAGGGAAGACTTTTAAAATATTTTGAAAAATCGGTGAGGTCAGAAACTGGCCTGGGTAAATTTAAAGTCATAAGGATATGTAAAACCAATACAGGTTGAGCCATCCCAAATCCAGAAATCCGAAACCCATAATGTCCCCAAATCCAAAACTTTGTAAGCACCAACATGACACTCAAGGGAAATGTTCATTGGAACATTTCAACTTTTGAATTTTCAGATTGAGGATGCTCAAGCAGTGTAATGCAAATATTCCAAACTCTGAAAATATGTGAAATCCAAAACAATTCTGGTCCTAAATGTTTTGGATAAGGGATACTCAGCCTGTATGCCCTTTGCTGCTTGATAATGGTGAGCAGAGAATTAGCTCATATCCTAGCCAATCCACCTATCATCCTTAGGGTATGAGCTTTGGTTCTTTTGGTCAATAATCGTAATGGATATAGGCTGAATAATCCACACATCTCCCGATGAGTGGTGGTGGTATGCCTGGCTCCATGATAAATTAAGGTCTACCATGGAATCTATGATAAATTAAATCTATGTCTTTCATCTCAGAAGCAACGTAATTTGATCAGCACAACTATGTAATTATATACGTTTCTTATAACTTCTGGACTGACATCTATTACTGACTTTTAGAAGAAAAAAGAGAAAAAAGCACAATCAAACCTGGCTGATATTTTAAAAAGATTTTTTCCTTGTAAAAATAATGCAAGCTTGGGCAAAAAAAAATTGAAAAATATAGAACAATCATCGATGAACAACTCTGTTAATAATGTGCAACATGTCCTGCCTGTATTTTTTCATTTGAGAACATACTATTTTGCATTCTTTTTAAAAACTTAACCTTGTATCAAAGTTTTTATAAATATTATTTTAAAGAGCTGCATAATACTTTATCGTTTGTGTAGAACAGAATCTTAACATCTTTAAGGAACTATGTTGACCTGTATGTCTTGCTACTTGCTAGCTTTGTAAATTTAGAAAATTAATATAACTTTCTGAGCTTCAATTGTTGTGAAGATTGAATTAAATCATCCCTGTAAAGAGTTTAGTACATTGCTTGGTACATAGCAAGTATTCAATAAAAGTTATCAATGATAATAACTTGTCCATAAAAATCCTTATTCCCATTTCAGTTAATTGACTTAGGAAAGATTCTTAGATATGAAGGCAAAGGATCTAAACACAGTTAAGATTCTTAATGCATATTATAAAACTTTTCTATGTATATAATAATAATTTATGTCCCACAAGTAATGGACAAGTAACTTTCTTACCAAGTCTTTGCCTACAAAAAGAATCTTTTTTTTTAACTTAAACTTATTTAATAAGTTAAAATATGATATCTCAGGCCAGGCGTGGTGGCCCATGCCTGTAATCCGAGCACTTTGGGAGGCAAGGCGGTGGAATGTCTGAACTCAGGAGTTTGAGATCAGCCTGGGAAACATGATGAAATCATGTCTCCACGAAACATACAAAAAATTAACTGGCATGATTGCTCATGCCTATAGTCCTAGGTATTCAAGAGGCTGAGGTGGGAGGGTTGATTGAGGCTGAGGGTTCAAGGCTGTGGTGAGCTGTGATCATGCCACTGCGTTCTAGCCCAAGCGACAGAGTGAGACCCTATCTCAATTATTTTTTTAAATAATAAATAAATAATAAATACCACACACACACACACAGTATTTTATTACTTGTTAAACTGGAGTTTTTTTTTAAATTTTTTCAAGGAATATTAAACATTGCATTTTCTTTCTCTGTGTGGAAATTGGTGAATTTTCTGTTAGTATCTGTTGCTGTCTGAGTCACTTTAATTCCTTATTCAAAATCATCCAGAGCCATATCTATAGTATGTCTCCAGTGTCATCCCACACCCCACATTCCACACCCTACAATGGCAGAAATATCTCTTTCCACTTACTTAGTCAATTTCTCATTCTCTCCCTTTCTCTGCCCACCTGCCCACCTTCTACCTCCCTCTCCCTTTCTCCGTTAGATAGAGCTAAGCTCACTAAGGCAATGCTTCTCAATCTTGAATAACCTTAGAGAATCTTATTATAATGTAGATTCTGAATTTCTAATAAACACCCCAATAACACTGATGCTGTTAGCTTTCCAACCTACTCTGTATGAATTACTGGGGGTATCTTGCAGTTGATCCAAGCTATTAGAGCCCATGAAAAGCACCTCCCTTCATGATTTTCAATTGTTGAAGGAAAAAGCTGCAGACGAGAATCTGCCAAGGGAAAACTATAAATACCCATAGTCTAAGGTCCAATGTGAGGTCTGAAATTTCCCATTCTAGTGGGTGATGTCAGGATTTGAATCAGCAGTTATCAATTAGTTTTGATTTTAAAAGTTCATTGACACTGTAGCATCTAACGGCTTATCTGCCATGATCTTCCACCACAGACCTCTGTGGGTTCTGGTATCTTGATAGTCACTCTGGCTTTACTGCCTGTTAGGATGAATAGTCATGCCTAAGATGATTAAGTATTATCATCTGGCTTCTGCCATTCTGAAATCCTGGAAGATTAAATTCCAGGAGCTCCATTTCATGGAAATATCTTTTATTGTCAACACAGCCTGCAAATAAATTTACAACTGAGCTTCTCAAAGATCCTGTAGGCCCTCTTGCCAGTGAATTCCACACTGCCCCAGGGAAGGTAATATCTTCCACAGCCTGCCAAGAAACAGAATCAAGCAATAGGCGCTGTTCTTGCAGAATCAACCCTTTCTAACACCACTGCTTTTCTTCAGACTTTGACCCTTTCTACAACACTCTGCCAAGGGAGTTCCAGTGTCCCCACTTCATCACCATGTCTAAGGGCCAAAGAGCCATTACAGTATCATATTAGAATCAATTCCAGGCATCCTTGCCAGTACCCTGCCTCAAGTCATGTGTGAGTGCTCCAATGTCAACACATTTTCCTCTTGTTGGCCTTAAATTCTATTCCCTTCCCCCACCACCCTAGTCCAACAAGATATCCATTCCCACAAATGTTATCATGTTCCTGTCCATCATCATTAGTCAGAATGGGAAGGTATTCTGGTGTTTAAGCTCATTCCTCACAGAGTTGGGACAGTATTTCTCTACTTTTAGCTGTACCAAAACTTGACCTTGTTATCAGTCTGGAGGCAATAAGGGAAGTGAAGGGAGTTCTAGAGCAGTGCCAAGGATATCTTGCAAGACACTTGCCTCAGATGAGGTCTTTGCAAGGTTTCCAGGCAAGAGGAATCTGCTATCTTCTACTTATCCCACTAGAAATGGAACAGCTGTGTGTATGGTCTGTTCTCATGTTGCTGTGAAGAAATACCCAAGACTGGGTAATTTATGAAGAAAAGTGTTTTAACTGACTCACATTTATACATGGCTGGGGAGGCCTCAGGACACATACAAGCATGGAAGAAGGTAACTCTTCACAGGGTAGCAGGAGACAGAATGAGTGCAAGCAAGGGAAATGCCAGATGCTTATAAAACCATCAGATCTCATGAGTCTCAGTCACTATCATGAGAACAGGATGAGGGCAACCACCCCCATGAGACTATCACTTCCCAGTAGTTCTCCCCTACAACATGAGGGGATTATGAGAACTATAATTCAAAATGAGATTTGGGTGGGGACACCACCAAACCAAATCATTCCACCCCTGGTTCCTCCCAAATATTATGTCCTCACATTTCAGAACACAATCATGCCTTTAAAACAATCCCACACAGTCTTAACTCATTCCAGCATTAACTCAAAAGTCTAAGACTAAAATCTCATCTGAGATGAGGCAAATCCCTTCTGCATATGAGCCAACAAAATCAAACACAAGTTAGTTTCTTCTAAGATACAATGAGGATACAGACGTTGGATAAATACACCCTTTCCAAGAGGGAGAAATCGGTCAAGAAAAGGGGCTACAGGCCCCATGCAAGTCTGAAATCCAACAAGGTAGTCATTAAATCTTAAAGCTCTAAAATAATTTCCTTTAACTCCATGTCTCACCTTCAGGTCACACTGATGCAAGAGGTGGGCTCCCATGGTCTTGGGTAGCTCCACCCCTGTGGTTTTGCAGGATACAGCCCTCCTCCAAGCTGTTTTCACAGGCAGGCATTGAGTGCCTCCAGCTTTTCCAGGCATATGAGGCAAGCTGTCAGTGTACCAACTCTTCTGGGGTCTAGAGAATGGTGGCCCTCTTCTCATAGCTCCACTAGGCAGTTCCCCAGTGGGGACTCTGTGTGGGGGCTCCAACTCCACATTTCCTTTCTGCACTGCCCTAGTAGAGGTTGTCTGTGAGGGTTTCAACCCTGCAGAAAACTTCTGCCTGGACATCTAGGCATTTCCATGCATCCTCTGAAATCTAGGCAGAGGTTCCCAAACCCCAATTCTTGATTTTTGTCCACCCAGAGGCTCAATACCGTGTGTAAGTCACCAAGGCTTAGGGCTTGCACCCTCTGAAATAATAGCCTGAACTTTACTTTGGCCCCTTTTAGCCACAGCTGCAGCTGAGGAAGCTGGGACACACCATGTCCTGAGGCTGCACAGAGCAAGGGGACCCTGGACCTGGCCCAGGAAACCATTTTTCACTTTTAGAACTTTGACCCTGTGGTGGGAGGAGCTGCCATGAAGGTCTCTGACATGCCCTGGAGACATTTTCCCCATGGTCTTGGTGATTAACATTTAGCTTTTTGTTACTTATGCAAATTTATGCAGCCTGCTTGAATTTCTCCCCAGAAAATGGGATTTTCATTTCCATTTTTCTTGCTTTTTTTTCTTGAAGTGGAGTTTTGCTTTTGTTGCCCAGGCTGTAGTGCAATGGCATGATATCAGCTCATTGTAACCTCCACCTCTCAGATTCAAGCGATTCTCCTGCCTCAGCCTCCCAAGTAGCTGGCATTACAGGCATGTGCCACCAAGCCCGGCTAATTTTGTATTTTTAGTAGAGACAGAGTTTTGCTATGTTGGCCAGGCTGGTCTTGAACTCCTGACCTTAGGTGATCAGCCCACCTTGGCCTCCCAATGTGCTGGGATTACAGGTGTGAGCCACAGCACCTGGCCCGGGGTTTTCATTTGTATTGCATTCTCAGGCTGCAAATGTTCTAAACTTTTATGTTCTGCTTCCTCTTGAACACTTTGCCGCTTAGAAAGTTCTTCTGTCAGATACCCTAAATCATCTCTCTCAAGTTCAAAGTTCCAGACATCTCCAGGGCAGGGGCAAAACGCTGCCAGTCCTTTTGCCAAAGCATAGCAAGAGCGCCTTTATTCTGGCTCCAACAAGTTTCTTATCTCCATCTGAGACCACCTAAGCCTGGATTTCATTGTCCACATCATTATCAGCATTTTGGTCAAAGCCATTCAACAAGTTTCTAGGAAGTTCCAATTTTTCCCACATCTTCCTGTCTTCTGTATCCTCCAAGTCTCTAAGAAGTTCCAAAATTTCCCACATTTTTCCTGTCTTCTTCTGAGCCCTTCAAACTGTTGCAACCTGTTGAAGCCGTTACCCAGCTACAAACTTGCTTCCGCATTTTTGGGTATTCTTACCGCAGCACCCCACCACCTCGGTACCAAAAACTGTATTAGTCCATTTTCATGCTGCTATAAAGAACTGCCCAAGACCAGATAATTTCTAAAGGAAAGAGGTTTAATTGACTGACAGTTCTTAATGCCTGAGGAGGTCTCAGAAACTTACAATCATGGCAGAAGTCACCTCTTCACAGGGCAGGAGGAGAGAGGATGAGTGCAAGCAGGGGAAATGCCAGATGCTTTTGAAACCATCTCATGAGCCTCACTCACTATCACGAGAAGAGTACGATCCAATCACTTCCCACTGGGTCCTTCCCATGACATGTGGGGATTATGGGAACTACAATCAAGATGATTTTGGGGTGGAAACAACCAAATCATATCACTTTGTTATCTTTCTTAGGTGAATAACACCTACTTCTGGCATTGGTCAAAATAGAAAGAACAGATAAAAAGTTAAAAGTACCAGATTTTGGTTTGAATTGCGTGCTGATTAGGTAAAATCTGTCTGCAAAGCTTATATTTCTCTAGTTTAGGTTTTGTCCTGATAGAAGCATAGCTTTCATACTTTAAAGGGCTCCATTGTGCCATGATGGTCTTGGCTTTAGTTGTGTGAGCTTCTTTAGTAAATTGTAGGTTATTGTTTGAAAATGTTCAACTGAAAAGGCCTTTGGCCAAGGTTTGGAAGGTTGTCTTTTAAAAAGAGAAACCACCCTGCTTCCTCCAGATATTTATTCCACTAGAAATGTTTATTGAAAATTAGAGAGCATCCTTCTCCTTCTTTATATTATTCATTCTTCCTCCTTAACCTCCTGCTTCTCACTAAATAAGTTTGAACACTCTGGACTATGTACACTTTTAACATCTTAAGCTGAAATGAGGCAGTTGAGCAAAGAGAAAATTTAAGTCATCATTACTCACATCAAAATATGTATTATTAATATGTGCACATGGGAATAACCATGTTTAATTCCAAATTTTTATCAGAACAGATGAGAGGACTATCAGAATTTTCATTAGGAGAAGGAGAAAATAAAAATGAAACTGGGAGACAGATCTGTGAGGTATGGATGTGCAGAGTCCCACATGAGCCTGACGCCTCTGAGCGTTAACACATGGTCCCCCATCAAAGGTCTGTATATGCAACTCAGCTGCTGCCCTGACAGAAGATTTGGTGTTGTTAACACACACTTCATTAAAATACCAGCTAAAATCCAAGTTTTAAATCCCACAGTTTGTGTTAGTTGATAAAACTCAATTGCTTCTAATTACTGTTAGTGCAGCTTTAAAATAATATTTTGTTGTAATAAAGGACTCAATATGACAAGTGAGAGCTGGCCCACTGAACTGGAAACACCAGAGGGAACGCGTGCACACACAGCATTGACTGCGCGCCTGATTTGTTCTTCTGAACATTTTTCAAGCACCTAACAGAGGAACAAAAATGACCAGTCTTCAAATGGATTTTGAAAGGCTGGAGATGATTCAAACATCAGATACCGTTTGCATCTCTGCTTGGTCACCGCAGCTTGAGAGGTGGAGCACTGAAGTCAAATGAGACAGGCAGAATTGTGGTTTTTCAATGCTTTCATGGAACATGCACCAAAAATAGCCAATGTTCTCTTCTTGCAATGTTTCTACTTACTTCTTCTACCTGCTTCCTAAAAGATTGTCAACATTAGCACATTTGATAAGATGAAACATCTTCAAATATTAAAACTTGTTGGCCTTAGCATTGGAAAAGAAAGGAGAATCTTCTCTTTCACCAATCTCTTCTCCTCACTGCAATCCAGAAATATTGGTCTTAAGATTTCTCCAGTAGGCTGAGCTACTTTCCACCTCTGCCTTTAATTCTTGCTTCTGCCCCAAACCCATACTCCCTCCATCCTACCTCTCTTAACCTAACTCCTACTCAACCTTTGTGTCTCAGTTCAAATTCTAATCCTGAGGGAAGCCGTCCTGACCCTCATGTTTAAGTTCATCCCCCATTGTGTACACACTGTCACTACATCCTACATGTCTCCTTCAGAGCATTTTAATCAAAGCCATGATTATTTCCCTATTTGTTTTATCTACTCTCCCAGTTAAGCTCAAAACATATGAACCCCTCTATCCTGTCTGTTTACAGCCAGATACGAAGTACATAGGCCATAGTGACTAACTCCTAAATAAATAACAAAGATCAAAAAATTGAAGTGACTTTTTAAAAGTATTGAGAAGACTAAGATACTAATAAGCAGATGTTGGCTATGAACAAGGCAAAATGTTTGGTGAGTGCTGGCTTCAGCAGCACATATACTATAATTGGAATGACAAAGAGAACATTAGCATGGCCCCTGTGCAAGAATGACACACAAATTCATGAAGTGTTCCATATATAATTGCTTTCAATAAAAATTATTATAATTAAAATGTTTGGTGAAACAGACCTCACTCAACGAGACAGAAAGGAGAATCTTCTCATCTGTTGGTAAGGACCTCGGAGGAAGTTCTCAAATCCTCTTGGAGAAACCCAAGTTTATAAATTGACAAGCAATTTTCTGTTAGGAAAAACAATCCTCTCAGTGTTTTATCCCACATAAACAGGTGTCCCAGATTGGTTCATATCAGAAATATCTCTATTTCTGCTCAGAGACATCTCATTGTTTAACTCATGTACAGCCATAAATTCCATCCTGGCTCTAAATTCTCACTTCATACTCTTGAGAAATGTCTCAGTTACAGATCTCCTTCAAACTTCCAGCAATGGAGAATAAAAATGATGCTGTCAAGTAATATTCATAACAATAATAATAAGTTAATAGTGAGGTGTTCTTTGGCTGACTGGTATCCATTCCACGTTCTCTGGCAGTAGGTTCCTGATATCGTTAGTGGAAATGAGAGTTCTCCAAGAGTCCCCAGTTGTTCTGTGTCCTCTCCTGAATAGGATATTCAGATGCTTACTTCTTGGAATTTCAGTCTTGAGAAAAGTAGCAATAAGACAGAGAAGGTTTGAGTTCATTCATTTTAAAGCAAGATTATTGGGGAAATCCTCTCCCTAGATCTTGCCACCACCTTGAACTGCCAGTGCTCCTTCCACCTTTGGACCAGAATGCCCTGACTAGCCTGTGAGCTGGCTAATATCCTTCCAATTAATATTATTTTGCTTCAATGGCCAGATTCTGTTCCTTTTAGTTTCAAACTAAGTTTCAACCAAATTATCCTGATACAGTGATTATGAAGGTATAATGATGATAACAAATTCATGATATTTTAGAGAAATCTTTTTTTTTTCTTTTTTGAGACAGGGTCTCACTCTGTTGCCCAAGCTGGAGCTCAGTGGTATGATCACAGCTCACTGCAACCTCCACCTCCCTAGCTCAAGCTGTCCTTCCACCTCAGCCTCCCAAGTATCTGAAACTACAAGCATGCACCACCATCCATGGCAAAGTTTTAAATATTTTGTGAAGACAAGATCTGGCTATATTTCCCAGGCTTGCCTAGAACTCCTGGGCTCAAGCAATCCTCCTGCCTCAGCTTCCCAAAGTGCTGGGATTACAAGTACGAGCCACTGCACACAGCCAGAAATCTTTATCAAAGCTCAAGTCATTGTAAGATTACTATGTTCACTTATTCAGATAACTTTTCTAGAATTAAGTAATTCAAGCTTAAACAGTTTTCTGTTACTCATTTAACATAAGAAATGCTAGTGCACCAAACAATTCTACAAAGACCAGAATTATAATATAATCTAATCTCTATTCTTTGAATTTGTATTCTTTGAATTTGTTTTAACTTTCATAAGCATTTGCTGAATTGAAGTATATATACAATTTTTCTGAAATTATCGCAGTGTTTCCCTATTGAAATATTTAAATGTGCTAGCTGGGTGCTGTGGTTCCTGCCTGTAATCCCAGCATTTTGGGGGGCCAAGGTGGGTGGATCACCTGAGGTCGAGAGTTCGAGTTCAGCCTGGCCAACATGGTGAAACCCTGTCTCTAATAATAAAAAGAAATTAGCTGGGCATGGTGATGTATGCTTGTAATCCCAGCTACACAAGAGGTTGAGGCAGGAGAATTGCTTGAACCCAGGAGGTGAAGATTGCAATGAGCCAATGTCACACCACTGCACTCCAGCACAAGTGACGGAGCAAGACTTTGTCAAGAAAAAAAAAAGAAAGAAAAGAAGAAATATTTGAACATTCTAAAAATTATTTCTGTATATAAAATCAACAGCTTTCATAATCATTGTTAATTAATGTAGAACATTTATACATCAACTAGATAATAGAATTTTATGATATAAAGGCCTTAAGAAAAATTGTACTTCAAGTAAGTCTAAAATGCTTACTTATATTTAAAAGTGCGTATTTGTAAGCTGTATTAGACAGCTATGCTACATAACTAACCACTTCAAGATTTAGTGGCTTAAAAACTACAACTATTTATTCTTGCTTATATGCTTATAGGTCTGCTGAAGGTCAGCTGGTCTAGGCTGGTGACTCAAGCTGTAGGATTAACTGGATGTGGCTCCTCACTGCAGGTCGGGCTCAGGTCTACTCTGCAGGTGGGCATTCTGGACCCAAGGCTGATGGAGGAGCAGCTGCTTACAGGAAGCTTTTCTCATGACAATAGTAGAGGTGGAAGATGGCAAGTCTATTGCATAAAGGCATTCCAGCCTTTGCTTACATCACAACCACCTACATCCTATTTTGCAAAGTATATCACAGGGCCAAGCCCAACACTGAAGGAAGGCGAAATATATTTCACACATATGGGACGGGAAGAAGTGAATATTTCCTAAATAATAATTCAAACTGTCATATAAACTAGCAATGCATCTAAAAGGCATACCTCACTTATTTACGTAATATTGTTATGCTCACTAGATATAATGGCAACTTACTTGATCATGTGCAAATTCAAGAAGAGCAAAAGTGACATTGCAATTGGCAATTAGCTAATTGGCTAGTCACAGCCTAAGGCTGAAGCTGAAACCACATAGCAGATTAGAGATGAAATCTTAAGCAAAAGCGGAAACATCAATTCACTCAATAAGTTGTTCAAAGTTACACAGTTTTGTAGTGGCATAGCTGGGTTTTGAACCCAGATTTTCTCAACTCAAATGTCATGTTCTTAAGCACTAGGCAACAGTGCTGCATGATAGGTATTATGTCTCCATTTTGGAAAAGAAAAACTGAAGCATAGAATATTGAAGCGTTAAATATTTACTATTTGCCAGCCTTTGAGACACAGGGTTTATCTGCATTATTTCATTTTATCCTTAAATCCCATGAAGTAAGAGTAATTTTCTAGAATTTACAGATAAAAAGATAATTGTTGAGGAAGGTTTTAAAGTGTACTTTTCTAAAGATAAGCAGGTAAACTTTGTAAGCAGTATATTTTGTATAAATATAAAACATATGCTTTTCTATTAAACTATATAACCACTCCGAAACACTCAGCAATCAGTCCTGAATGCTAGTACCTGAACCAATGCATCAGGACTCAGTGATTTCTCTATTATTGCCCCAACAACCATATTTCCAAAACCAGACACTGTCTTAATACATGGCTTTACAACTGGTTAAAGCATTTGAATTTAAGATTGTCCAACACATGTTAGTTGCTATAAATATATGGCATGTCTTTTTCTTAATTCAAGCACCATCTGTGACTTTTTTTATTATAAAGGTAAGATAAATGATATAATATATTCCAAGCATACTGTCTTTTACCATTAGGGAAAAAATTCCATTGTAAAGGGAAAAGAGATCTACATGTTAATTAAAACCTGCCATTTATATTTTCTATTGTCCCTATGTACGGAACAATGTTGCTCCCTGTCACTGATTAAAAATTAATGATAATAATAAAATCATGCTTTTAGGAAATCTTAGTCACTGCCCATAGAATGCAATCAGAATGCTTTTAATTGACACATTAACAATTCCTTTCAGATTATTGTACTTTGAAATGTATTCTTCAAGAAAATATCACTTTTGCAAAGTTTCTAACAAAGTATCATTTATACCTTGTATTTCAAAATATAAAACTAAACTTTTCCACAATATTCTATATAGATATTATTTGACTCCATGTAGAGAGAATCTCAAACTAAAGAGTTGAGTATCCTTTGGATAATGACTTATTGTGAATTATGCTACCCTCTGATTAACTGAAATTGGAATGACTGAATCAAAATAAAACAACAACAAAAAAATAGAAAACTCATTTGCTATCTCAACTTAAGGTAATCACATTAAAAAATAAAGTAATTATAAAGTAATTTTAATAATTTTAATGCAATGAGCTCACTGTTAGATGAGTAAAATACAGTCCCTTAAAAATTCCTGTTCACCTAGAACCTCAGAATGTGACCGTATTTGGAAATAGGCCTTTGCAGTTATAACTAGTTAAGATGAGGTCATACTGGTTTAGGGTGTGCCCTAGGTGAAATCACTGGTGTCTTTCTAACAAAACCACGTGAAGACACAGGCAAAAGGCCATGTGAAGACAGAGGCAGAGATGCTGCCACAAGCCAGGGAACACCAGGAGCCACCTGAAGCTGGAAGAGGAGAGGAAGGATTCTCCCTGATAAGGTCTGGCTGTGTTCTCAACCAAATCTCACCTTAAACTGTAGTTCCCATCATCTCCACATGTCATGGGAAGGACCCAGTGGGAGGTAATTGAATCATGGAGGCAGTTACCCTCATTCTGTTCTCATGATAGTGAATTCTCATGAGATCTGATGGTTTTATAAGAGGGTTTTCCCCTTTCGCTTGGCACTTCTCCTTGCTGCCGCCATGTGAAGAAGGACATATTTGCTTCCCCTTCCACCATTATTGTAAGTTTCTTGAGGCCTCCCGAGCCATGCAGAACTGAGAGTCAGCTAAGCCTTTTTCCTTTATAAATTGCCCAGTCTTGGATGTGTCTTTATTAGCAGCGTGAGAATGGACTAATACCCTTCCCCAGAGCCTTCAGAGAAAATCGACACTTTTATTTCAGACTCCTAGTATCTAAACCGTGAGAGAATAAATTTCCATTGTCTTAAGGCAACAAGTTTGTGGTAATTTGCTAATGCATACCTAAGAAGCTAATGCAGCCTCGAAGCACAGATTTTATGTATTTGGTCATATAAAAATCATTGATCTGATTCTGTCTCCAAATGGAATTCTATGTAACAATGGAGGTCCTGCTACATTGGAAATCCCACGTCCATCTTGTCTGCCAATGTATTCCTAGTGCCTAGTACAGCACTGGCATGCAGTAGGTGCTTAATAAATACTTACTGAATAAGTGAATAAGAAACATACATTTCCCATGCTTTTGAATTTTGAACATAATTTGATTTCTGTGTGTTACTCAAGTATGGGGCCAGCTTATGAGAATACATTTTGTTTCTGACCAAGTTCACTGGCTTTCATTTAACAAATGTAGGAGCCAAGTCTTGATGCCTAGTGTCTCTGAAAAATAATAATTGGAAAAGAAAGTAATAGTAGCAGTAGCCGTGGTGGCAGCAGAATCTGAGAAGAAAATCCAACCCTTTCATCTGCAGCTGTGAGCTGGTCCTTTCACAAGCCCTTTATATAATTTCTGAGTCATCAATAAAGCTGAAATAACCTAACCACAGGATATCTGGAATACAGTTTTGACCAGCTGTGCCTATCAGACCTCTTCTTTAAAAAGTGAGCTTGTGTTGTGTTGTGTAATAAATTGTTACAGGGACCTTTCTAGAACTTAAAAGTTATTCTGGCATCTGGTTGAACGTTACTGTGAGTATTCTGGAAGAATTTCAATAGGAATAGAAAGGACGGAGAAGTGAGTCAAGTCATTTCAGAACCATTCTTGAAGGGTAATGCCGGAATTCCGGAGGGATTTCAGCGCTCAGCTAGAGGGCAGCAGAATTATTGCTGAAGTATTCCTTGTGGAGAGCTTTAACCTCATGGCCGAAGTGTATTCAAAACAATTCTGCTGCGATAGTAAAAATATATATATCCATGCTGTGCATTCCCAGAAGAGCATTTTGGCCTGCTTATTCACATGAGCCAAGAACTGAAAAAGAGCTGAGGGGCAAATTGGTAAAGTGCTACCACAGAGATTTCACTCTAAATGCCGGTTGGGGAAGACTCGCGGTTTCAAAAGGTTAGAGACATTAGATGTTTTACAGGGTATGTGCTGATATGAATAATTCATAGAAAAATGCTCCTAAGTCTATTCAGGTAAGATTATATGGTAAAGTAAGAGAAAATGCCAGATAAAAAAAAGCTCTTTTCTATGTGATCCTGCAGAGTCCTCTAAATTAATCCTCCACATGTACCCTGTGCATAGCACTGTGGTGGGTACTGGGGAGATACAGCAATTTCATACCAAGCTAACTGAGCATATAGGGCATTCATATAGTCAACAAATACTTATTTAACACCTACCACTAGGTGTTGAATACATTCTGAAACAACGTCCTTGACCTAAAACAGTGTAATCAAGTTAGAGAGACAACTAGAAAGAATAAATTGCCATCAATCGTAGAAAAATCAGCATTAAAAGTTTGTACGGGGCAGATTGAGCAGGGCAGGTAGTGAGCTTCTCACCTACCTTCCTACTTCAGTCCTGTGCCTTTTCCACCCGCTATCTCCACAACTCAGAACTCCTCCCATGGCCTCGCAAGGTCCGGTGTGTTGGGAACTCTGATGCTGCGGCCACCTTTATCTCTCTCTTAATCTCTCTCTCTTTTTTTTTTTTTTTTTTTTTTTTTTTTGAGACAGAGTCCTGCTCTGTCACCCAGCCTGGAGTTTAGTGGCACAATCTTGGCTCACTGCAACCTCTGCCTCCCGGGCCCAAGTGATTCTCATGCCTCAGCCTTCCGAGTAGCTGAAATTACAATCGTGCACCATCAAGCCCAGCTAATTTTTGTATTTTTAGATGGGGTTTCCCCATGTTGTTAGCCAAGCTGGTCTCCAACTCCTATCCTCAAGTGATGTGCCCACCTTGGCCTCCCAAAGTGCTGGGCGCCTTTAACTCTTGCCGCTCCCTCCCACTCAGCTTCAGCCAGTTCCTTTTGCCTCAGGCTCCTTGGCCTCAAGGCCTTTGCCTAGGAAACCACCTCAAGCCACTTGACATCTCATCCCATGGCAAGTTCATTCCCATCCTTTAGGTGTCAGCTTCAATGTCACCTTCTTAGACAGGCTTCCATGACCCTGTCTATAAAGTATATATTTCATTTTATTCTCTATCTTAGCTCCTTTTTATTGTTTTATTCTTGATGCTTACTCACAATTTCTAAGTATTTATTTGTTTACTTAGAGACTTTCATACTAGACTGTCAGGTATTATACTATGTCTGTCTTGTTCACCATTATATATCCAGTGCTTAGCTCAGTGAATATGTAGTATTGAGTAAAGTTAGTATTTTACTAAGCACAATAGTTGCTTATTAAAATGTATTGACTAAATGAATGACTTAAAGTGACCAATACTGGCACTAGCCCAACTTAATAAAAATAAAATTCAAATCTCAGTTACAATTTTATTTTTAGAGACAGGATCTCACTCTGTTGCCAAAACTGGAGTACAGTGGTATGCTCACGGATTACTGTGGCCTCAACCTCCTGGACTCAGATGATCCTTCCATCTCTGCCTCCCAAGTAGCTGGGACTATAGGAATATACCACCATACCTGGCTAATTTTTGTATTTTTTGTAGAAACAGAGTTTTGCCATGTTGCCCAGGCTGGTCTTGAACTTCTGGACTCAAGTAATCCTGCCGCCTTGGCCTCCCAAAGTGCTGGAGTTACAGGTGTGAGCCACTGTGCCCAGCCCTCAATTATAAATTCTCATTCTCCACAAATTCAGTGTTCAAGATGGTGGTTTACAGAGAAATGTAAAAGTCAGGTTCCAGTTAGAATAATGTTGTTTCTGTTTCTATTGAAAATTAGGAGCTGATTCATGATAATTTGATGGAAAGGATTAACAGCTCTAGAGGGACTCCTTTCCAGTTTGCCTTCCTTCCACCAGCCAACCCCTTGCCTCAAGAGATTGAGTGATAACATCAGTGGGTCAAGTCCAAAGATATTGATTGGGATACTTAGTATCAACAAAATAATTTTAATAAATTGCCGTTGGGGCAAACATTGGCTTCTTCTTTTCTTAGTGTAATCTTACAATCTGAATGTTAAAAACACAGGGGACTAAGATTTGGGTACGGGGATAAGGAGAAGCAAATCAGGAAGGCTACTGGGTTGCTTATTCCAAGCTAAAATTGTTATGGATTCCATGTGTTATGATCTGGATCCTTAGGAGACCCTTCTTAGGTTGAAGCAAAAGAGAGAAAGTTTGAGTCAAACTGCAAGAGTTTCAAGAGGGCATGACCTCCCCATACCATCCGTAGGATCTTGATGTAGTTTGGTAGTTGTTCTATAGCGTAGACTCAGGACCCTGAATCCTGGGAAAATAACATCTTAAACAACCATCTTAACACAATATATTCCACCCAGAGACTTGTTGGTAGTGGAATAGAAAATTTCTGCTGCTGGCAACATTTCCATGGAGAATGGCAGGCTCTATTGCAATTTCTAGAGAGCTGAATGAACAAGGAGGGCCCGGGTTCAGAGCTTAGGTTTTAGAAAATACAACAGAAGATAATGTGGGGCAATTAACAAGCGGTAGATTAGATTACTGACATGTAGTAATATGGTGCCTCTCTTAACTCCAGGGATCTTCAGTAAAGTTATTAACCTCAAAAAAATTCATGAGTGGGTTTGAAAATTGCAAAGTTAGGAGGGGATGAAGTGTATAGTTGCTAGGGTGGAGCTCAGCCAAGATGACACATATGCAAGCAGCCCAGAGATGGGGGCCCAGGGAGGAGCCACACCACAGAATATGCACTAATCATACGGTAGGGGCCAGGCTTGTATAGACTGTGTGATAATATGAGTCAAGTTTCTAAAAATCAAAGCATTAGAGAAGTCTGTATGACATTTAGTTTAACTACTGGGGTCCCACGTGGTTTCCTTCATTTAAAGCACTCGGCTGTATCTTGGATTTAATCACTACCTTAAAACTGGGAAGACTAGACCTTCTACAAAATTGCCAACCTGTGAAGATAGAGAAAAATATAACACACACTGAGAATTGGGCACTGGAGCCAAGGTATTTCTAACAGCAGCAAGTTATCCAAGTGATGAAGTAGCCAGAATAGAATTGCTGTTACAACAGTTTACAGCCCAGCACTTGAGAGTCATCAATTCAGGATATCATGCTTTTCTTCATGTTAACATGGGTAAGCAAGAGTTAAGTTTTTATCATCTGGCAATTGTTAGGAATTATCTTCCCCCAATTATTTTTCTCTAATGTTTATTAAAATGCAGATTTTTGAATCTCAAAAAGAGCTTACTGAATGGGAATCTCTGGGAATGAAGCTCAGAAATCAAAAGATGACAGAAATTTTTCTAAGTTGACTGAACTTTGAAAACTATAGTTCTTCCTTTTTTATTCCCATAATGTAAGACGTTTCTGTATGCACACACTATCAATCTCGCTTTCTATGACCAGATGACTAATGTGTGCCAAATTCTTCGGTTTTCTTATCCCTTACTGTTACCACTACTGTAACTTCTGCCAAACAAAGGATGCATCTTCATCTTCAATGGGGTGGCTCTGGATCACTGGCCTAAAGTATTGCATAGCGGTCTCTAACTCCTGACATTCCTGCACCAAAACCTGCACTTCTAAATTTCCAACATTTACCTCCCAATGATGACGTGTTGGAGACTTATGTACAGGATTATATATGACCCAGCAATTCTACTTCTGAGTAGTGATAGTGAAACTGAGTTTCAACTTCAAAACAATTGAAAGCAAAGATTGAATCATATATTTGTATACACTCATAGTAGCATTAGTCACAGGAGACGAAAGGTAGAAGTAGCCCAACTGTTCATCGATGAACAATGGATAAACAAAACTGATCAACAATGGAATATTATTCAGCCTTTAAAAAGGAAGGAAATGCTGATCCATCCTACAACATGGATGAACCTTGAAGCTATTACGAAGACATTATGCTAAGTGAAATCTGCCAGTCACAAGAAGACAAAAAAAAAAGTATCATATAATGTGTGAGGTATCTAAAATAGACAAATTTATAGAATCAGAAAGTAGAATTGTGGCTGCTAGCAGCTGAGAGGAAGAGAAAATGGAGACATGGTGCTTATTAGGTATGGAGTTTCAGTTATGCAAGATGAAAAAATTCTTGAGCTTATTTGCACAAGGATAAAGAGTACACTTAGGAATGGCTAAAAGGGTAAATTTTATATTATGTATATTTTATCACAATTAATCATGAATAAAAATAACAAAAATTTTAGTTGTCATTTAGCTTAATTTATTGTCATTGTAAAAGGCCTCCACACCTTAGGCAGCTGTCATTATATGGCACCATTTTACCTGAACATGGCTTCAACTATCCTCCACAAGTATATATTTCCTATGTCAGAGAGAAAATGCCTCACCTGAGATTCCAACAACAATCGTCTCTAGCTTCCATTTCGATCACTTCCTCCCGCAGGTTGAAGGGCAGCCCTCATGGGTGATTGTTGGTGTCCTTCTCTAGACAGTCTGGAATGAAGAAATTAGACTGATCAGCACTTTAAAACGTTGAATGTCCTTCAAGGACAGCAACTTATACACAGAGGCCATCACGGGAAAGGTAGGTACATTAATCATCTCCCCTGCTGGAAACGAAGGAGAAGAAATAAATAAACAGCCCATCATCATGATCAGGTATCAAAGGTTCGTTTTAGGTCATACCCCCATTAAAAAGAATTTCAATGCTGTCAGGAGCAATGTCATGAATCTTCTGTACTTTTTTTTATGAGTAATTCATGCAGGGAGGAATCACCCTCCCCATGAGCTCCATAATGAGTGCCCCTGTCAATTTCTCTGGCTTTCCACTTTTGGTTATCTCAAAGCAGGTATAGAGAAGTGCTATAAATTTACCCCTGCATTGAATGACTGTATCTTAAATAAACATTACGTGAAGTTAGTGCAACTGGTAAAAAGTCAATAACTTAGAAAATAATGCATTTTGTTTTATGTTTGGGGTTTATCATGTGAGGTTATCATTTTAAAGTTACCATGTAAACATCTTAAAAATAGCTCAGTTTTAAAATATGCATTTATATAGAAATACTAGAAAATGCAGACAACCAAAAAAGATTAAAAATATGAAAATAAACATTTACTCTCAGTTGCCAAGTGGTAACAATTGTTAGCATCTTATTATATTTTACAATTTATTTTTTTAAATAATAGAGACAAGGTCTCGCTGCTATGTTGCCCAGGCTGGTCTCAAACTCCTTGGCTCAAGCGATCCTCCTGCCTCAGCCTCCCAAAGTGTTGAAATTACAGGCATGAGCCACTATGGTTAGGCACAAAATTTTTTTTTTTAATGTATGCACGCGCACACGCACACACACACACACACACACACACACACACACAGGGGTAAATGTTTTGAAAACTGATATCCTATTGCCCATTTGGGCAGGCAGAATTCTGAGATTACTCCAAAAATTTTGTGCCAGACACCAGAGGTATCCCAAAATAGGACACTGGCCTCTAGAAACACCAGGAAAATACGTGGAGGGATAAACACAAATCCATGCCATGCCCACTGAAACACCCCGAAGAACACAGCCTAATGATGCAGTGCCAGTAACACCCTCTGTATGTGGAAAGAATAGAAAATTGTTTTGATATCTTTAAATGGAGGGATTATAGAAAAGAATAAAGAACAAAATAAGACACATTTCCCTTCCCATTACAGAAAGTAGGTTAGAAAAAGAGATATTACCCATTAAAATTAGTTATTCTTTAAGTAAAAACAAGCCAGAGACATATTGTGGAGAAAGTAAAGTTCACAGCTGTTGGGTTTACAGATATGTATTTTTGAGTTTGAAATTCCTTTAATAGGGTCCATCATTTTTTACTGATGTGTTTTTAAAGTGTGGCAGCTCAACTCTCACCCAACCTATTCCCCAAGCCTTAGCCAATGGCAAAGAACATTAAAATAAAACCTGAATAAATAAACAAAACCCTGAACCTTTATTTATGTGAAAACCAAAACAAGGTCAAACTCTTTTTCCTTCTAATAGAATGCCCAAAGAAAAAAAATTTTCTCACACTAATTAAACCCGGTCATCATCAGATTCCCATGGGCAGGAATGCCAAGTTTGTTAGTATGGAAAAGAATTTAGATGACTTTCTCTTTTCTTGAAAATAAAATGATTTAAAGCCCAAGGAAAAATAGGCTAACCCCTGAAAATTTCTGATTCATGACAAATTCTGTTCCTAGAAGAGTTTATTTTTACTTCAACGATTATAGTTATTCACAATAAAAAGTTTAATATATCTCATTTTTGTTTGCATTCTCTTTAATCATGGAATATACATTCACATTAAATAATTCATTTTTATCAATGGAGTTATTCCTAAAAGGATGGTCTATATATCACCTTAAAATGAAACTTCTAACCATGCTGGAATAACTAGTATCAAATTTTCTTCCTTTCACAAACAGTTAAAGAACTGTTTGGGAGGCCGAGGCAGGCAGATCACTAGGTCAAAAGATCAAGACCATCCTGGCCAACATAGTGAAACCCCATCTCTACTAAAATATAAAAAATTAGCTGGGCATGGTGGCGAGCGTCTGTAGTCCCAGCTACTCAGGAGGCTGAGGCAGGAGAATTGCTTGAACCCAGGAGGCGGAGGTTGCAGTGAGCAGAGGTCACGCCACTGCACCCTAACCTGGCGCCTGGCAACAAAACGAGACACTGTCTCAAAAAAAAAAAAAAAAAAAAGAACTGGGTAAAATATGTGCAAAAGCTGGTTCAGGTACTAGGTAATAATCAACACAAGACTGTGATCTTGAGAGCAATGATGTAAATCAACCAAGCCCTACAATTACCCTGGATTCCTTTCTCAGACTAAAGCACTATATATGGGAGGGGAAGACAAGTAGACTATTGAGGTCTCCCTGAGCAGAACAGGTTCTGAAGCTGAGGCAGCTAGAATTCGTGGAGCAGAGTACCAGAAAAGAGATAGCTATCTAGAGAAAAACCTTCAGAAATATATGTAAGTTCCTCTGATGCCTATTGCTGAATACTAAGCTGCACATGTGCAGGTTAAAACCCCATGAAGCTAAGCTGACAATTACTAGAGTGCTGTCAGCTAAACAATTCTCACAGCACAGTAGGCCTGAGAGATGATAAAGTTCTAACAAGCCACAATGGATAGTTCTTACTGACTCTCTGAGGCATTCAGTACACGCCCCAGAAGAACCATGCCTGGGTAACAGGAGTAAACCAGCTGTAGAGTAAAATCTGCTCTGTATTTGCCCTAACAAAATTTTAAGCAATTTTCAAAACGATTAAACTAGAAAGCAAGTGACTTAACTGCCTACCAGAACTAAGTCAAGCACCCTTTAAAAGAAGACAATGAAAGCTAGACACTCAACAACATAAAATTCATGATCTTCGGCTCCCAATCAAAAATTGCTAGACATGCCCTCAGAAGCAGAAAAACAGGATCTAAAACCAGGAGCAAAATCAGTCAATAAAAACAGAACCAGACCAGGTGCAGTGGCTCACACCTCTAATCCCAGCACTTTGGGAGGCTTAGGCAAGAGGATTGCTTGAGCCCATGAGTTCAAGACTAGCCTGGACTCATATGGTGAGACTATGTCTCTATAAAATTAAAAAACAGCAACACACAAAAAACAACCAAGCAGAAGTGGATGAATTAGAGCCAGAAAATTTTTAGCAGATATTATAAATATGGTTAAAGGAAAACATGAACATGATGAGGAAAAGGCTATAATATATAAAACAAAAAATTATTTTTGTGTATGATAATTCATTTGGTGGAATTAACAGCAGTTTAGTTAGTGAAGAAAGAAATGTCAGTGAACTTGCAGGCATAGAAATATAAGTTACCCAAACTGAAGCTCAGAGGAAAAAAAGAGACTGATAACAAAAAGCTAAAAACAGAACTACCATTGAACCTATTACAGGGTATTTACCCAGAGGAATGTAAATCATTCTACCATACCCAGGGGAATGTAAATCATTCTACCATACCCAGAGGAATGTAAATCATTCTACCATACCCAGGGGAATGTAAATCATTCTACCATAAAGACACGTGCACACAAATGTTCCTTGCAGCTCTATTCACAATAGCAAAGACATGGAATTAACCTAAATGCCCATCAATGACAGATTTGATAAAGAAAATGTGATACATGTACTCCATGGGATACTACACAGCCATAAAAAAGAATGACATCATGCATTTTGTGGGAACACGAGTGGAGCTGGAGGCCCTTATCCCTTGCAAACTAATTCAAGAACAGAAAACCAAATACCGCATGTTCTTACTTACAAGTAGCAGCTAAATAATGAGAACTCATGGACACAAAGATGGGAACAACAGACACTGTGGCCTACTTAAGGGTGGAGGGTGGGAGGAGGGAGAAGAACAGAAAAAATAACTATTGGGTACTAGGCTTAGTACCTGGGTGACAAAATAATCTGTAAACAAACCTTATGACGTGAGTTTACCAATATAACAAACCTGCACATGCACCATGAACCTAAAATAAAAGTAAAAAAAATAAAAAAGCTAACAGAATCTTAGTGAATAGCCACACATGCCACTGAAGCCCCAGAAGGGGAGAGGGAAAGTGACTGAGGGAGAAGTTTTTGAAAAAATAATGGGTAATATTTTTTAAATTAGATGAAAACAAAAACCTACAAACTTAAAAGTTCAATGAATCCTAAGTAAGATAACACAAAGAAAACCACACTGAAGTATTTCATAAACAAACAATAAAGAAAAAAAATCTTAGAGGTGCCCTACATACAGGAAGGAGGTCACAGAGAAGAGTGACTACAGACTTCTCTGAAATAACACAAGCCAGAAGATAATGAAGCAGCATCATTAAAGTTCTGAGAGGAAAAAAACAGAACCGTCAAACCTAGAATCTCAGAATTTTATATCCAGCAAAATACTTTGTAGAAATTAAGGCATAATGGAGTCATTTTGAGCAACATAAGCAAAAGCTGAGGTAATTTTAACTGCAAAAATTTGTGCTTCTCTTGAACTACAAGAAATATATTAAAGGAAGTTTCTTAGGCAAAAGGAAAATAATTCCAGATAAAAACATTTTTTAAACAGAAAAGTGAGAAAGAAGCAGTATAGTCTATATGGTGAACAGTACAGAATTTGAAATCCTGACGATGATACTTACAAAGCATTAGTTTTCCTATCTGTAAAATGTACATGTTTATGCCTTCATCATAGCAATTTTGCAAATATTCAATAAAATAAAGATCATTTAGCACAATAACTGAAACATACTAAGCACTCAATGAATCATAGCCACTACTATGTTATTGATAGCTATTAAATGTCCAAGTGTATTACTGTTAATAACTCTTGGTGAATAATTTGCAAAGAATGCCATATATGTAAAAAAGAGATAGGCTGGTCAACATTAAGCTTTGTAATTTATTTTGGAAAAAGGTGCGTAGTTAAATATGTTAGTATTACTGGTGCTTTGCAGGGTGGGAAACTGAGAAGAGATGAGATATGTGACCTATGAGACAGGTCACAGAGAAGAGTTCACAGATGAGAGGGAAAAATTTCTCATAAACAATCCAATGCTATCTTACTGACTTGTAATGAAAAGTCTTACAATCTCTCTGACTTCAGGTCAAATTTGGCCTTTCATTGTACATGAAGAAGAGTTGTCAAATAAAAAATAACTATTTGTAACTTTTCTTGATTCTTAACTTTGTCTCATTGGGAGAAAAAAAATCATGAAATAGTTACCTGTCTATGATTCTACAAAATAACTAATGCAATGGATATTCTCTAGTAACATTTAAAGCCACCACATATGTGGGAAAGCATAGGAAAATGTACTGTGTAGATTTGGAATAAATATGTGAATGGACCAAATAAACCCATAAATAAAGTATAAGGTAGTAGTGAGCATAGATTCTGGAGCCTGACTGCCTAAATTCAAATTCTTATTCTACTTCTCACTAGCAGTGTAGCCTTGGGAAGCACTCACCTTTCTCTTAATTGTAAAATTAGGAAATAATAGTATCTACTTCATAGGATTATTGAAAGATTGAATCAGTTAGCATGTAATATGTTTGGCATGTATTTGTTATTATATAAGCAATGATGAAAGAGTTGATTAAAAAGCTACAGGAATTACTTGCTAATAATGAAACTGTATATTTTCTCTTTTCAGAATGTATTTCAGGTTTGAAGCTACTTTCACATTACTTAGAGGTAAAACATCATTACCACTGGTATTATTACTAGCATTTTGTCATAAAATATTGATATGATTTGTGAAGAAAGAAAAATATTCCAGTCTAAAGTTTCTAGGAGGCTCAAGACTGCATCTGGAGAGGAGCAACAACTAATCTGCTAAGAAGACAACCCTTGGTTTGGTTGCAGTAGCAAGCCCCGCTCTAATCATTCAGCTGAACAAACAAAACCCAGGATTTTGTTATTTTCCCAGAAACTAGATAAACAGCCATTTCCCTTTTAGTGTCTCTTTTTAAAGTAAGAAGGGCCACTTCTCTCCTAATCATCACTTCACTCTATATTTCTATTTTAAAAGCTGTTTTTTCTAGTTTTTGCTATTTTAAGCCAATAAAAAGTCACGGACAAATATGCTGTTTAAATAATATATGACTATAAATAATATGCTGTTACTAAAATATAAATTTTAAAACCACGAATTAACCCAGTGGTCAATGGTATACTATTAGGCTTATTTGGCTATATGGATAGAAACTCACTCATGAAGGATACTTGACTGGGGCCAGGCTTAGAAACCAAGAATGTACAGAACTCTAAAGACAGGCTATTTTTTATTGTCTCTTTCAAGAGCCACAGAGTTTCTTTGTATTTCATGATATCTCTGCTTCTCTGAGCATGCCTAATCCATCTTCTCTTCATAACTTCCTGGCTTAGTGGAGGGAGAGGAAGATTTAAGTACCCGATCAGCCCAGTCCCAGATCAACCTGTCAATCACCTGTAGATTACCAAACTACAGACTAGTGGGTCTGATGTCCACCCAAGGTTCACGTGGGAGAGATCACATGGTACAAACCACCATTCCCTCACTGCTACTCCGTATTAGGCATATCTTTCTCAGAAGGGGTTGTGGGCAAGCAGGCATTATAAACGTATCTAGTAAGTACACACATAGAAAATGGGCCACATCCAGGCAACATTCCATAATGGATACTGTTTACTTGGTATCCCCACTCTGAGAACTGGGGCTTTAAATACAAACGTTGGTTGAGTTAGCACAGGTCAGACATTTTGTAGCATTATTTGATAGGATTACATTAGCACAAGAAGTAATAAATGCTTTGAAAAGGCTTCAAGTTGAAAATAACTAAAATCATACCCTGAAACAAATTATGTAAATTTCATTAAACAGTAAATTTAAATCTAAGTACAGATGCAAGTTATAGCTGCATGTAAATAACATATTCCTGCAATCACGAACAGTTCCCAGTCTCATTTAACTAATTTCTTCCTGAAACCTGAGTCTTCTTGGCTCTGTAAAATGTTTGTATACTATCATTTGTTTTTCTTTTGCTTTTATTATTATTGTATTTTATCTGCTGATTCACACTGATATTCCTCTTCTTAGGCTGACTACCCCCATGTGTCTAGGTTAAATTAATGCAAATGCCTTCTTAGTCTCTGAGATAATCTTTAAAGTTAAATTTTATGAAATGTATCTCTGCCATTCTAGGTATTTTGTTCACCATCTACTCACGCAGAGAATCAAGCAAACAATGCCAATACACCGACTAAAACATGCCATCTTTCCCTGCATTGCTGTATAATACATATTCCTGGATTGGTGGGTTTGTTTGTTTGTTTGTTTGTTTGTTTGTTTTTATTATGCTTTGGGCTCTGGGGTACATGTGCACATCCTGCATCCTGCAGGATTGTTGCATAGGTACATACATGCCATGGCGGTTTGCTGTCTCCATCCTCCCCACAACCATCGCCTACATCAGGCATTTCTACTGGTGTTATCCCTTCCCATCCTCCCTTCCCCCTGCTGTCCCTCCCCTGCCCACCCCTCCATCCCCCCTTCTAGCCCAGTGACTGTTGTTCCCTTCCCTGTGCCCACATGTTCGCATTGTTCATCACCCACCTATGAGTGAAAACATGTGGTATTTGATTTTCTGTTCTTGTGTCAGTTTGCTGAGAATGATGGTTCCTAGATTCATCCATGTCTCTATAAAGGACAGGAACTCATTGTTCTTTATGGCTGCATAGTATTCCATCATGTATATGTGCCACATTTTCTTTGTCCAGTCTGTCACTGATGGGCATTTGGATTGGTTCCAGGTCTTTGCTATTGTACACAGGGCTGCAATGAACATACATGTGCATGTGTCCTTATAATCGAACAATTTATAATCCTTTGGGTATATACCTAATAATGGGATTGCTGAGTCAAATGGAATTTCTATTTCTAGATCCTTGAGGAATCACCACACTGTCTTCCATAATGATTGAACTAATTTACTCTCCCATCAACAGTGTAAAAGTGTTCCTATTTCTCCACATCCTCTCCAGCATCCATTGTATGGTTGAACTAATTTGCACTCCCACCAACAGTGTAAAAATGTTCCTTTTTCTCCAGTATCCTCTCCAGATTTTTTAATGATCGCCATGTCATTCTAACTGGTGTGAGACGGTATCTCAATGTGGTTTTGATTTGCATTTCTGTAATGACCAATGATGAGAATTTTTTCATGTTGGTCGCATAAATGTCTTCTTTTGAAAAGTGTCTGTTCATATCCTTCACCCACTTTCGAATGGGTTTGTTTTTTTCTTGTAAATCTGCTTTGTTCTTTGTGGATTCTGGGTATTAGTCCTTTGTCAGATGGGTAGATTGCAAAAATTTTTTCCATTCTGTTGGTTGCCAGTTCACTCTACTGATTGTTTCTTTTGCTGCACAGGAGCTCTGGAATTTAATTAGGTCCCATTTGTCTATTTTGGCTTTTGTTGCCAATGCTTTTGATGCTTTAGTTATGAAGTCCTTGCCTAAGCCTATGTCCTCAATGGTGTTGCCTAGGTTTTCTTCTACGGTTTTTAAGGTGTTAGCTCTTATGTTTACATTTTTAATCTATCTGGAGTTAACTTTTGTATATTGTGCAATAGTTAAACAGAAAAAAATTGCAAGAACTATGTAAAAGAACTCCCAAATGCCTCCATTCAGATTATCAAATTGTTAACATCATTCCACAAGCTCTCTGTCTTCCTTTTCCTCTCCTGCTCACCTCTTTACTCTCTATATATGTATGTATGTGTGCATATACATATGCATCTATTGTTATTAATCCATTCTGTCAGTGAACATTTCAAGCGTTTTTCTTTTCCTTGGCTATTCCATGATACGGCAATGACCAACAATGTACTTGTCTTTATTTATATATTTATTCATATTTTTGAGATGGAGTCTTGCTCTGTCACCAGGCTGGAGTGCAGTGGCGCAATCTCGGCTTACTGCAACGTCCACCTCCTGGGTTCAGGTGATTCTTCTGCCTCAGCCTCCCGAATAGCTGGGACCACAGGTGCATGCCACCATGCCTGGCTAATTTTTTGTATTTTTAGTAGAGATGGGGTTTCACTGTGTTGGCCAGGATGGTCTAGATCTCTTGACCTTGTGATCCGTTCGCCTCAGCCTCCCAAAGTGCTGGGGTTACAGGCGGGAGCCACTGTGCCCAGCCGTACTTGTCTTTTTTCAAACATGTACAAGAGTTTCTCTAAGGCAGCAGTTCTCAAAGTGTAGTCCATGGACTCTTGGGTCCCCAAGAGATCACAAAGTCAAACTATTTTCATGATAACACAAGGACATTATTTGCCTTTTTCACAGAATTGACATTTTTACTGAGGGTACAAAAGCAATGGTAGGTAACACTGCTGGTGCGTTAAGGCAATGGCAGCAAGGGGTATTAATTATCACTGTATTCTTGCCACCATGCACTTGTAGTTTTCTTTTTTTAATGCCAGTTTCTCTTTCTAAATGTCCTTGATACAACTGCAAAAATTAATGTTGTAAATTGCAACCCTTGAATACACATCTTTTTAACATTCTGTGTGACAAAATGGAAGGGAAGTGTGAAGCACTTCTGCTGTATAGGAAGATGGTTATTTCAAGAAAAAACACTTGTGTGATAGTTTGAGTTGAGAGTTGAACCAGGTATCCGTTTCATCAACACCATTTTTACTTGAAAGAATGACTAATTCATACTTGAATAGTTGAATGAACTGAGTGTGTGACTGTGAGGAAAACAATTGATAGTTTATGTTATCCATACAAAAATTCTAAGTTTCGCTTGAATATGCAGATATTTAGAATATCTGTGTAACCCTTCTAACCAATTCTTTTCAAATGACTAATTACTGAGGTTGCAAAATTATGCCTGGGTTAAAGAGTCCCTCAAAATACTAGATAGGCCAATTTATTGTAATGCAGTAGAGTATTAAAATATTTACTGATATGGTTTGACATTCTACATTGCAACTAACCCTCAAAAGCTTAAAACATGTTGAGTTTTGATGTAGTATCAAATAGAATATCCACAGTTGTCTGAAACAGCTATTAAATAATATTTTCTTTTTTAACTGTACACCTGTGTGAAGATAACCTTTCTTTAGGTGCTTTATAGAAAACATATTGCAACGGACTGCATGCAGAAGCCGACATGATAATCCAGCTGTCAAACCATGCCTTAAGGAGATTTGTAAAAAGGTAAACCAATACCACTCTTATTCTTTTGTGTCGTTTTGGGAAAATATATATTTGTTTTCAAATATTTTGTTAACATGTAATAAATATGTCATTCTTATTCCTAAATGAATTAATAAATCTGTCTTTTTAATTTCCCAACTTCAAGTTCTAATATGGTAGCTATAACTCAAAAAACAAGATCTGTTTGGGGTTCTCAATATTTTTAAGGGTATAAAGAGATACTGAAGACAAATGTTTGTAGATTGCTGCTCTAGGCTATAAATATGAAAATAAATTTGGGAAGGTATAGGCTATACGTATCTTTAACATGACTGGATAACGTCAAATTTCTCCCCTATCCAATCTTGAATTATAGGTCTATGTATTCAAGTTGAGAGATGGTAGCTTAATTGAATTATCATACTGCTTCCTTGACATGAATTAATTAGCTATTACATAGAAATCTTTTAGGTAAATTCTGGATACTATTTAAGAAACTTTAAAATAATATGAACTCACAAAATGTTTTCTATTTTTATTATTAAATTAAAGGAAAACTCAACTAGGTTAACATTTTTCAAATAAACATACAGGTTAAATATATCCAGAGACATTATATTTTATTAATAATTAAGTCACAGAGGCATCCTGGACAAGCAATACATTGAAAATACTATATATTCCTCCTGTGTCATTACAATATATAATTATTCAGAGAGCCTATGCACTGATTAAAAGAGGTGCAATGATTTAAAACATGTGGCCTATTACCATGTAAAATAGGTTTGGGATTAATTCTACAATTGTTTGATATTTAAAATAAGTGTGTAATTCAGTATATTAAAGAGTTTTTATGTATATACAATAGAAAATGATTTAAGATCTCTTAACATTAAAACATAATGAAAGAAGGAGGTAGAAAGAAATTATATTAATTCTCCAGAGCAAGATATTATAATAAGCTGAATCATACAATTTTTAATTTTAAATTTATTGGTTAAAAGGAATGAAAGCCCTTGGGACAAAATGGAATAAAATAAGATTTTGATCCCAACAGGGAATTTTTTGGAAATCTCTCTTACAGATATTGTATCAAGACCTTACGGAAGAAATGGTCTTTCAATCATATCTCCTGAAGTCATAGAGAATTTTATCATGTCTCATGTATAATGAAATGTTAATGTAATTTTTCTCAACTGATATCATTCTGAGTAATTCATTTTCAACACCAGTTCTCACTCTTTGTAAGACTGATTTAATGTGGTACTTATACTTAAAGCCTGTTTTTTAAAAAGACAACTGAATCCACAGGAAGTATGAACATTTCTCATTTTGAGTTTTCTTTAGAGTAATATTCACTGGACTCTGCATTCATTGAACTAAACTTTAGACAGAGATAGAAAAGGGTTAAGTAGACAGTCTTCAACTCATCAGAACCCCTACCCATAGTTTTCCTATTTCTGACTCCCCTTCAGATTTCTAAGTGACATGAAAATATTTTAAGTATACATAGTCCTATATGAAAATTATAACCATTAATATATTTGTAGTAGTGAAAACGGGTAGACAGACAGATAGATTGATCAATCGATTGATTGATTCACCTCAATAAACTGCCTAAAGTAGTGGCAGAGATATCTTAGCTAGAAATGTTCATCATAAGTTGGGGTTTGAGACTGTGCCCAGAGAAAATTTATCTGACACTTGAAAAGTCAACTGTCTAGGAAGGGGCCCCAGAGTGCAATGTAGACAGATGAAAGAGTCTCTGCACACATAAATGAAAGAGTGACACATATATCATCTACTTTCTGCAAGGTAAGCCCAACAACTGGAGCTGATAGTTCAGGCTTGAGTCCATGGACCTCATAAATCACATGCACAACCGAGGGAATAAAAACACTTGAGAAGCCGTAGTTTTACCACCAAAGCTTCACATCTCACATCCCATGGGTTTCTGTGAAGACAACCAAATATTGGCAAGTCTGCCTACAAGCCTAGAAAAGCTGCCTAAACTGTCTTTTATGGTTCTGGCCATATTGCAACAAGGCTGAGTAAGCCAAGAGCTAGCATAAAGGCTGTAAGACTTCCCCTCCCCTCTCATCTCCTTTTTTGTTATCTGAATAAATAGATATTCGTTATTTGCTTGGTGTCTATCTCCCCAACTAGTCTGTTCTTCACTTGTCTGCCTTGGTGACCCAGTACTGTACCTGAAATGATGTCTGGAGCACTCATGAGACTTTCAATAGGAATGACGAAAAATTAATTAATGAGTCTCAGTTCAGGTTTTGAGATTAAATCTAACTCAGTAGACTATAAGAAGGCATGGATAGACAAAATTGAAAATTTCACAGCTCACACTAAACACTGAGTTTCTGTTATTCATGGTAGCCAAGAACTTTGACTGTATAATGCTGACAATGGTTTCTTTCTCTAGTTGCTAAGAAATTACCCCAGTGGTTTTATGCTCCAATTACTCTACATGACTGATAACCTTATTTCCTGTGGCGACTGACTCAAATCCATGCCACACCGTTTAGGCCACCTCAGAATACATATTGAAACTCTACCTGTCATCCCAAGCCACTCCTCTTCCCCTAATCGGGCTCTGTGCCTCTGGTGAGGCACCTCCAGCCATCCCTGGAGGGCTGTCCCAGTGGTCTAGCTGCTCCTAGACCTTTACCAAGGTCAGCATTTGCACCCACCTCAAAGAGCCTGGCCATGGACTTGTCCAGTCCAACCCCATCCAGCTTTGCCCCCTCCAGTGCCTTGGCAGAAAAGTGCAGGATAGGGCCATTGGGAACTCCTGTTCTGCCTGTCACCAGGGACACCTCGTACTTCCTCCATCAACAAAGATCAAGTAAAAATTCCACTGCCATCACCACAAGTGTCTCTTGTCTGGAAGCACCACCTACTGGCCAGTAGGATGAACTACACCATCCAGTAAAATTTCTGGGGACAAAAGTGGGGGAACGAGATAATTTCCCAAGACTCCCACCTCCTCATCTTTATAGGAGACAGTGAGCCTCACCACACACACTATGCTACCATAACCTACAAACAACTAATATTTGAGAAAACCACTATGCTAAGTCTATCTATAACCAAGACATTTATGCAGAGCCTTGGCCCCTTAAAATCACACAGAAGCAAAGCCCAAAGAACCTATCAACATAAGCAACAGTCACACCCTCAAAGAGGAAAGAAAAAGAAACCACCAAATTAAAATAAATCTAAAAATAAGAAGTGACAGCTTCTACGGATGAGAAGAAACCAGCACAAAAACTTCAGCACCGTGATGAAACAGACTGTTGAGACATTCCCAAAGAACAACATAAGCTATCCAGCAATAGCTGCTAACCAAAATGAAAACTCTGAAGTGAGAGACAAAGAATTAAAGATATAAATTTTAAGGAAGCTCAATGAGATCCAAAAGAAAGTTGAAAACCAAACAAAGAAACCAGAAAAGCAACTCAGGATATGAAAGACAAAATAGAAAGATATATTTAAAAACCAAACAGAACTTTTGGAAATGAAAAATTCACTGAGGTAATTTTAAAACACAGTTAAAAGCTTCAATAAGAGACTTATTGAAGAAAGAATTTCAGATCTTGAAGACAGGTATTTCAAATTAACCCAGTCAGACAAAAACAAATTAAAAAATATTTTTTTAAATTAACAAAAACTCCAAGAAATATAGGATTATGTAAAGCAACCAAACCCATAACTTACAGATATTCTTAAGAGGAAGAAGAAAAATTAAGAAGTTTGGGAAACACATTTGAGAAAATCAGGAAATTTTCCTCAATCTTGCTACAGAAATAGACATCCAGATATAAGAAATTCAGAGAACACCTGGAAAATATTTTACAAGATAAACATTACCAAGGCATATAGTCATCAGACTATCCAAGGTCAACATGAAAGAACAGATCTTAAAAGCATCAAATCACCTATACAGGAAATCCCATCAGACAAATAGCAGACTTCTCAGCAGACTCTGTACAAACCAATAGTGACTGAAGGCCTGCTTTTAGCTTCCTTATAGAAAAAAAAAGTGCCAGTTAAGAATTTTATATCCTGCCAAATTAAGCTTCATAAATGAAGAAATAAAATCATTCCCAGACAAGCAAACACTATGGGAATTTGTCACAACTAAACCATCCTTAGAAGAAATGCTCAAAGGAGTTCTAAACACAGAAACAAAAGGACAAAAGTCACCACCAAGAAAGTGCTTCACCATCCTGTGAAGCAATTACACAATTGAGACTCCAAGGCAAATAGCTAACAACATTATGACAGGAACAGAACCTCACATATCAATGTTAACCTTGAACATAAACAACCTAAATGCTCCACTACAAGAGAACCACTTAATGGCTAAAGCTGCCCTCAGACTAAAAGTAAAGAAAAAAAATCACACAAACAGAAAACAAAAGTGAGTGGGCAGTAGCCATTCTTATATAAAACAGACTTTAAAGCAATAATAGATTTTTTTAAAAGGGCATTTGTCAAATATATATTTGTCAATATATAGACAAAGGGTTTAATACAACAAGAATATTTCACTAGCCTAAATATATACGCACTGAACAGCAGAGCACCCAGTGTCATTAAAAAAAAAATACTACTGGACCAAAGAAAAGAGATGTATATCAAAACAATAATAGTGGGATTTTAACACCCCACTGATAACAACAGACAGATCATCAGGGTAAAAAGTCATCAAGGTAAAAAGTCAACAAGGAAAACTGAATGTAAACTGGACTCTAGACCAAATGAACTTAATAGGTATTTACAGGACATTCTCCCTAATAATTGCAGAATATACATTTTTATCATTTTCATATTAAATATTCTCCAAAATCAACCAATATTTGCCCATAAAGCAAGTCTCAATTCATTTAAAAAAATTAAAATGATATCAAGTATTTTCTCAGATCACAGTGAAATAAAATTATAAATCAATACCAAGAGGAACTCTCAAAAGTAAGCAAGTACATGGAAACATAACCTGTTTCTGAATGACATTTGAGTAAACATGAAATCAAAGCAGAAATTTTGGAAATGTTTTGAAATGAGTGAAAATAGACAAAGAACATATCAAAATTTCTGGGATACAATAAATACATTGCTGAAAGGAAAGTTTATAGCATAAAATGCCTATATTAAAAAAGATGGAAAAATTTCAAATTACAACCTCACATCACACGTCAAGGAACTAGAAAACAATAATAAACCAAACTCAAAGCTAGCAGAAGAAAAGAAATAACAAAGATTAGAGCAGAAGTAAATGAGACTGAGACCAAAACAAATCTAAACAAAACAAAAAAGATAAAAACGATCAGTAAAATGTTGGTTTGTTGAAAGGATAAACAAAATCTAAAAACTTCTAGCTAATTTAACCAAGAAAAAAAAGAGGAGATTCAAATAAACACAATTAGAAATGATAAAAGTGACATTACAACTGATACCATATAAATTCAAAAGATAATCAGAGATTACTATGAACATCTCTGTATATATAAGCTAGAAAACCTAGAAGAAATGAATAAATTCCTGGAATCATACAACCTCTGATATGGTTTGACTGATATGGTTTCTCATCTTGAATTCCCACATGTTGTGGTAGAGACCTGATGGGAGGTCATTGAATCATGGGGGCAAGTCTTTCCCATGCTGTTCTCTTGATAGCAAATAAATCTTATGAAATCTGATGGTTTTAAAAAGAGGAGTTCTCCTTCACAAGGCCTCTCTCTTTGCCTGCTGCCATCCATGTAAGATGAGACTTGCTCTTCCTTGCATTTCACCATGATCGTGAGGCTTTCCCATCCATGTGGAACTGTAAGTCCAGTTAAGCTGTCTTTTGTAAATTGCCCAGATTTAATTATCCCTTTATCAACAGTGTCAAAATGGACTAATACAAACTTTCAGGATTGAATTAGAAAGAAATAGAAATCTTCAACAGACCAACAATGAGTAACAAAATTGAATCAGTTTAAAAAAAAATATTTCAACCCAGGACTAGACAAATACACAGTCAAATTTTACCAGACATACAAAGAGCTGGTACCAATCTAAATAAATCTATTACAAAAGATTGAGGAGGAGGGATTTCTTCCTAACTCATTATATGAAATCATTATTACCCTGATATGAAAATCAGGCAAGGACACAACAACAACAAAAAATGAAAATTACAGGCCAATATCCCTAATAAATATAGATGTGAAACTGCTTAACAAAATACAAGCAAACTAAATCCAAAAGCACATCAAAAACATAATCCATTATGATAAGTGGGTTTGTAAGAATGCAAGTGAGGGACTATGTTAACTTCTCTTCCCTGATCCACATGGGGGGTGGTTTCAAGGGCAAGAACTTCCCAGTGCCATGCCTCCATCCACCTCCCCATCCAGGACCCTAGAGTTCTTTGTCTAACTTTCCCACACAGGGGCTAGGTAAAATTTCCAGTGTGCTCCTTTGTTTAAAAAAGCCCGCAAAAAGCTCTGGGAGGAAGGGCCTCTGTTCTGGGCTGGACAGCCAATCCAGCATCAGAGTCAAAGATCAATAACTCCAGAGGAAATTTAAAAGAGCTTCTCTCATTGAACAAGAACATAAATGGGGCAGGAATAACTTCAAAGTTAAAACTCCACTGCACCTTACCTGTTCCCCCTCTAGGATCCCCTCCCACAACAGCGTGGGATCTCTCTCTACTTCTCTCTCTTTCTCTCTTTGCCTAATAAATCGCTCTCTGCAAAACTCTTTGGGTCTGATATTTATTTAACCAGTAAGCTCACCTTGCCGCCAGGGCTATCTTTCCCATTCCTGGGGCTAGGGGGGCCAAGAACCTCAGGGCACACTCCAGTGGGGAGGGAGCTGAGTCCAGTCCCGCTACCCAGTTACACAGGGAACTTCAACATTTGCAAATCAGAAATGGGATTGATCACTTTTTAGTACATTCTCATGCTGCTAATACAGACATTCCTGAGAGTGGGTAATTTATAAAGGAAAGAGGCTTAATTAAATTCCATTCAGCATGGCTGGAGAGGCCTCAGGAAATTTACAATCATGGCAGAAGGGGAAGCAAACATGTCCTTCTTCACATGGCAGCAGCAAAAAGAAGTGCAGAGCAAACGGAGAAAAGCCCTATATAAAACCATCAGATCTCATGAGAACCCACTCACTATCATGAGAACAGCATAGTGGTAACTGTAGCCATGATTCAATTACCTCCTACTGGGTCTCTCCCATGACACAGGGGGATTACCAGAACTACAATCAGAGATTTTGGTGGGACACAGCAAACCATAACAATCACATTAACAGAATTAAAAACAAAAATCACATGATTATCACAATAGATACAGAAAAAAACATTTAATAAAATCTGACATCTCTTCATGATAGAAACCCTCAACAAACTTTTTATTATCTTGAGGTATATTGAAAGAACATACCTCAAGATAATAAAAACCATATATGACAAAACCACAGCCAACATTACACTGAATAGGAAGGAGTTGAAAGCATTCCCTCTAAGAACTGGAACAGCATAAGGATGTTTACTGTCACCATTCCTACTCAACACACTAGTAGAAGTCCTAGCTAGAGCAATTATGCAAGACAAAGACGTAAAAGGCATCCACATTGGAAAAGAGGAAGTAGAATTATCTCTGTTCACTGATGACATAAAACACTAAATACAATTCCAAAAAACTTCTAGACTTGATAAACAACTTCAATAAAATTTCAAAATAGAAAATTAATGTACAAAAATCAGTAGTATACTTATACACCAACAATGCTCAAGCTGAGAACCAAATCAAAAACTCAGTTTTATTTGTGATAGCTACAAAAAGAAAAAAATATCTAGGAATACATTTAACCAAAGAAGTAAAAGACCTCTACAAGGAGAACTACAAAATGCTGATGAAAATTCATAGATGACTTAAACAAAATTTTTAAAATCCCATGCCTGTGGATAAGAAGTGTTCATATGTTAAAATGACCGTACTACCCAAAGCAATCTACAGATTCAATGCAATTCCTATCAAATTACCAACATCATTCTTCACAGAATTAGAAAAAACAATTAAATTTTATATGAAACAAAATAGAGCCCAAATAGCCAAAGTAATCCCAAAGAAAGAGAACAAAGCCAGAGGCAGCACATCATCTGACTTCAAATTATATTACAAGCCCATAGAACTAAGACAACATGGTACCAGTACAAAAATAGACACACAGATCAATGGAACAGAACAGAGAATCCAGAAATAAAGCCACATACCTACAACCAACTGATGATCTTTGACAAAGCTGACAAAAATAAAGAATGGGAAAAGGACACCCTATTTAATAAATGGTTCTGGGAGAACTGACTAGCCATTTAAAAAAAATGAAACTTGACTCCTGTCTCTCACCATGGGCAAAAATTAATTCAAAGATGGATTAAAGACTTCAATGTAAGACCTGAAACTAAAAATTATAGAAGAAAACCTAGGAAAAAGCTCTTCTGGACATTGGCCTTAGCAAAGAATTTATAACTAAGACCTCAAAAGAAACAATCAATAGAGTAAACAAACAACCTACAGAATGGGAGAAAATATTTGCAAATTATACATCTGACAAAGGACTAATATTCAGAATCTTCTATGAACTCAACAGGAAAAACAAGCAATCCCATTAAAAAGTAGGTAAAGGACATGAATAGACATTTCTCAAAAGAACACATACAAGTGACCAACAAACATGAAAAAAGTATCACTAATTATCAGAGTTATGCAAAGTAAAACCATAAGGAGATATCATCTTACACCAGTTAGGATGGGTATTACTAAAAAGTCAAAAAACAACAGATGCTAGCATGTATGTGAAAAAAAGTTAGCCTTTATATACTGTTGGTAAAAATGTAAAGTAGTACAACCTCTGTGAAAAACAGTAAGGAGATTTCTCAAAGAACTAAAGATAGAACTACCCTTCAACCAAGCAATCCCACTACTCGGCATGTACCCAAAGGAAAAGAAATCATTATATAAAAAAGACACCTGCACTTGTGTGTTTATTGCAGCACTATTCATTCACAATAGCAAAGTCATGGAATCAACCTAAGTTGCCATTAAGGGTTGATTTGATAAAGGAAATGTGGTATATACATATCATGAAATCACTATGCAGCCAAAAAAACAAACAAAAAAAGAAATTATGTCATTTGCAGCAACATGAATAGAGCTGGAGTTCATTGTAAGTGATATAACTCAGAAACAGAAAGTCAAATACCAGATGTTCTCTCCCATTATAAGTGAGAGCTAAATAATGGGTACACATGGACATAAAAATGGAAAAATATATACTGGGCACTCCAAAATGGGGGAGGATGGGAGAACAGCAAAGTTTTAAAAAAATTAGCTATTGAGTAAAATGCTCACTATTTGAGTGATGGATATACTAGAAGCCCATAATGTTGAACCTCAATATTATGTGACATATCCTTGTAACAAATTTGCATATGTACCCCCAAATCTAAAAATTTTTTAAAGTCTTTCTGTCTCGTTTCTTCTTTACACTTTCTTTTGAAATTACTTTTCTGTGTTTTGTTATTTTTTTTTTTACTATTATCTTCCTTTTAAAAAACATTTCTAATTATCAGGCTCACACTAAAATGTCCCAGGACGATTAAAAGGTGTGTAGCCTGTGTTTTACACGGACAAGCTCTCAATACAACCCTGAGCTGCTTTCAAATCCAAGTTGTCCGTTTCTCAGTCAACTGGAAGAGGTAGGTTATTAATAATTCCAAATTAAATCACAAACTCAAATGAATGAAAACTGGTGTTGAAAATAGATATGTCTTCTCCAATAACTAGACTCAAGATAATCACCTTACCATATCTTCGCCATATTCAAGTGGTTCTATCAAATGTTTTATTCACTGGTAGACTTGATTGAAGATCCATCTCCTCATTTATATCAGAGATTATTGTGGGAAGGAGATTTATTGCATAGGTGTGTTCAGAGGGTCTCAGAAGGCACAGAAATATGGGGTAGTCATAAATCCAAGGAAGCTGCAGATGACTCCATTGATAGAGGAAAAAAAATATGAGACAGTTGTGGGGGACAACACAGACCACAGAGGTCTTTGAAAGAGAATGGAACCAGGATGGGAGAAGCTTGGGTCTTGTTAGGAAAATAAAAAGTCAAGTAGGAAATGATTGCATCAGTGAAACTTCATAACCTTAAATGAACTTAGAATGTTATTATCACTCCATAAGGACCAGCAAGCTGTCCTCACAGCTGCTATCAATATCTTCTACACTCTGATCTTAATCATATGCTTTTCTAGATCATTCCTTAATTGACCCCTGATTTGTTTATTAGACATTTATTGAAAGCTTACCATGTGCCAGGAACCATCCTAAGCACTTGAGATATAATGATGAGCACAATTAAACACAATCCTACCCAAAGAAAGCTCAGAGTTTGTTAGGAGACAAAGACTACATAACTCAAACAACCAGCCAATCACATGGTAAAAACCAAAGCTGTGACATGTGACATGACCAAGAAGGATATGGTATTCCGAGAGGACATAACAAGGTTTTGGCAGATCAGGGAAGACTTCCCAGGGGAAACAAACCTTGAACTTAAAACTGAAGGAAGAATGGATGTTAAGTGTGTGAAAATGAGGACCCGAAGCAGGTGGCCTTATGTGCTAAAGGATCAGCATGTGAAAATGCTCTGTGGCAGGAGAGATCACATGGACTTCAAAGAACTGAAAGAAGGCCAGGTTTATGAAAGTCAAGGGAGGAAAAGGGAATGGTGTGTGTGGTAAGGCAAGAGAGATGTTTAAGGGCCAGACAGTTCAGACAGTTCAGGGTCCTATGAGTCTTGTTAAGAAATTTTTACTTTATTCTAAGAGCAACAGGAAGAATTTGAGGGGTGATATTGTATTATAACTCCACTACATGATTTTACTAGTATTCCAGCTGCCACCTCATACACTTAATGCAATGTAAAATTGGACTAAATGTGGGAAATATAGTAGAAAAGCAACTAGGGAGACCTGAACAAGTTGCAATTGGAGATCCACCACTGAGATTCCTGTAGACAGTGAGAAAGCATGGGAATGAAGCTGAAGCTCAAGGCAAAACTTTGTAGAACAAACAACCTGCATGTTATCCCTGAATAAAATTCATAGACTTCCCATAAATTGCACCTTCAGACTTCCCTCCTCCCTGTCCTTTAGCCATGAGGACTTCCTAATGTTCTGGTCCTTCGAATGTCCATCACAATTGCAAAAGTAAAATGAATGGTAATAAGAAATTGATTTAAGGTCTGCCCTAGGGTAAAATAATGATTCATTGACGTTTGCGGCATTTTATTGTAAATGTGGTGGAAATGATTATTATCTTTAATGGTTAACTGAGTAATTGATTATTGATAAATGAGTACTCTATTCAAGCCAGGATCCATCTTACATCACCTGGAAAAGGATGATGTTCCTACTCTTTTAATGACCATTAAGTGGTAAATAAGGAAGTGGAAATGTTTCGTAACTTACATATTAAGTATCTTTGGTCATTTAACCACCTCTACAATGAGAGCAATAAGGCAGCTGGGGGTAGGTAACCGACATAAGGAAAGATCAATGACTGTTTTTCAGAGTTTTATTGAAAGTGCATTATAGATTGTCTTGCTTTTAACATTATTACTTCATTGAATAACGATATATGGGTAGGCTAAGGGGAAAAATTAGAATCTAGCTATGCAGAGCTATCTGTGTGATAGGATGGGAATTACATAGTAAAATGGCCTCCAGAGAAAATTTCAATCTCACCCCCACTCCCTCTATCCAAATAGACTGGCAGTTGGAAAAACAAAATGAATCAAGTTCATCTTTGTGTCCCATTCATCTCCTTTTTGTTGCACCCCTGTCTACCTTCTGATGCCCCTTCACAGTTACCCTCTGAACCCCTGTGCTGCTCTCCCACCACCCAAAGTCCACTCCCACTTACGACTGCTGCATGTCACTGAGATGCATGATTCACATAAATTGTCCCGAGTGCTATAAAGATCTCTCCTGATATCACAATCCCCTTTCACAACTCCCATTTCTTCAGTATTTTGATCTCAGTCAAGCCTTAGAAAGAAAGCAACCTAATTTAACCAATTTATACTCTGTCCTATTAACCTGCTTTGGGGTGAATTCATTTTAGTAAAGAATGCCAATTATATATTTAATACATTTCTAATGAGTGGACTTCAAGTGGCTTAACAAAGTGATATGCAGTTTTATGGAACTCTGTGTTGAGGCAGATGACACCTTTGACAAGGGTGGCTGTCAGAGGCAGGGTAAATGGTTAGGAAGAGCACAGACTCCACAATAGAATTGAGTGCAAATCCTGACTCTCCTCCTATTAGCTGGGCTACCCTCTAAGGCTCAAATTTATCTGTAAAGTGAATGCTACGATAAAGGGGCATTCTAACCAAGGGAACCACTGATAATCAACTGCTATTTTTTTATTCTGATAGTTTCAAGGAAGAAATGAGTGAGCTGACCAAGAACTTAGGAATAAAGGAAAGACATGAACATCTGAGCATCATGGTTCACAGAATAATGATCCCTGACTCCAAGTTTGAACTGAAACTCTATTTTGAGAACCATAAACTTTTAAAAGGCATTCTCTTCGCTTTGGCCTTAGCTTCAAAAGCAAGGACATTAATATTAGCCTATTAACATCTTCAATATAATTTGAGAGGCCATTCACTATCCAGATATTTATGTTCACCATAGAATGATTTCAGGTGAAGTAGCATAGTTTCACTTTTTGTAGGTCATGATGATTATAGTCACCAAGAGAGCAGTTTCTTTTGAATACTTTCTCTTACAGTCGTATCCCACATGTTTCTGCCTATCATTTCTTCTAATACTTTTAAAGATTGACAATACTTCCTAGCCATGTACCTAGGCCCTGAAAAGTCAAAAATTTTGCCACCTCCTGTCCTTTGTTTTCCCGGATCCTAAACAGACTGCCAGTGGTTGTAGCTTTGGTCTATTCTTCACCCTAAGTCCTCCCTTCAATAACTCCTGAGGCACATTGCAAATAATAAGAATAGTTTGATTGGGTTTAGAAAATATCAATTTAGTATATCTTCTCTAAAGCCATTTCTGGAAGAAAACTATTTATAATTTAATGTTTCAAATATACCATCTCTTTCTAAAATGAGAGGAGGCAGAATCTAGCCATAAATTCATTAGTTGTAACCCTTGACCCCAGAGCTTCAAGCCATCTATATATCATACAGAAGAGAGTCAAAGTTCAGAGTCCCTGTAAATCATACAAAGCAGTTACTCTTCTAATAGTCTATTGAAAAGAGCCACCAATCTACTTTAAATGAAAGAGAAAAAAGTCTTACCACAGCCTCATGGCCATGCAGACTTCTGCACGAAAGCAGAAAAAGGCATAGGGAGAGGCAGTGGGAGAAATATGAAGTTAGTGAGAATGTTGTCAGTTGTGGGGAGAGTGGATAAGGGCATTGCATTAAGGTAACTGTATAATATTGCATTTCCTCCATTGTATTTACTTAAGGTAGTGGTATTCTAATTATGTCCTATCTAGTCTAAGGATTCTGTAGAGTGCCTAGCACAAGGTCCAGGAAAAGGCTAAGCAGGTGTAGTGAGGGACATCTTACAACCAGGACAGTTCTATATTTATCACCTGGCATCCACCTGCATATGCACATATATGATCATACTAGAAAAGCAGTAAGAGTTCTGTTTCTAAAAAAAAAAATCAAAACTTATTGAAACAAGGTTCTGGAGGATTCTTTATATGCCTCAATAGCCAAAAGATAGAGAGAGACGAAATACATAATGGTCTTTGAGACATGTTTAAAAACTACTGTTCTTTGGTCCCTGTCAAGCTGGAAATGATAAATATGTAAAAATAGCTGACATGTATCAAGTGCATATCATGTTCCTTGCACTTCGTTAAGGGTTTCACATTGATAAATCTCATAATAACATGAAGAAACAGGTTATGTTACAATCCCCATTTTCAAGTAGGAAAACAGAGGCTCAGGTGGCTAAGCTGTATCCAAGGTTGCACAGCTGGAAAAAGACAGAAGTCCATCTTATTCACATATTAATGCAATGAAGGTGTTTGGTAGATGGTCTGCCACTAGGTGATTCGTGAACCCAGTTGTTTTTTTTTTTTAATCCTGCAGCTCTTTTCTTAGAGTTTCAGAGGAATTGACTGGATTTCTGAAGCTGATAATAAGGTTCTGGACAGCAGAAAGATAGGATAGAGCAAAGGATTGCACAGGAGGTTTTTAAGTGCCAGACCTGGAGTGTGATGCATCATTGCTGCCCTTGTTTCATTGGCCAGAACTCAGTCATGCAGATGTGTCTAACTCTAAAGGAGTTTAGGAAATGTATTCTAGCTATGTGCCCAGGAGGAAAGGGAAAATGATACTTGCCAGTCTCTACTGCAATAGAGAATTCAAACTCAAGGAACTTTAAATCCTCCAGGGGCCACCACACTACAGAATTAGCTTGTCTTCAGAAATAAAAGAAGTGTTAAGAACTGTCATCTCTAGGGTCACCATTGCAAATTCTGGAGAATCCCTAAGAAAATTGCAGATGTAGATTTATTCATTTATTCATGCAACATTTATTGAAGACCTACTATAAGCCAGGCAGATATTCATTCATTCATTTATTCAACATTTATTCACCACTCACTGTGTGCCAGGCCTATAATGGGGGCTACAGCAATAAATAAGTCAGAAACAGTTCCTGCTAATGTGAAACTCAGATCTCACAAACTGGAATCATATTTCTCACATAAGGCACTTAACTACCATCTATGAAGTCATGTGCCACTTTGTGTTTTATGCTCTTTCAGCCTCTGTTGTTTAGCTTGAATATATATGGAAATGTAGGAAAACACACATTTTCTACACGAAGTTCCTTTGAAAAGGAAAAGCTCCTACAATGTTTGTCTTTGTGTCTTCAGTACCTAACATAGTATCTGGCATATGCATAAATTCTCGTGTCATGGAAAAAGCTCTAGACTAGAAATCACACAGTTTAGATTTTGTTCTTATTACACCATTCAGTTTTATATAATTTAAGCATGTTTTCTTGCTGCAAATTAAAACATTCTGAATAAAACAATTTTGCAGATATTTCCATCTTTAAAACATAAACTTAACGCTTCGAATGCATTTAATCCAGTGGAAACTACATGGAACCAGGGGTCAGCAGATGTAGACTATAGCCTTAGTTCTCCACTTCCTTGAGGAAATCACTCAAAATCTTTAATCCTCAGTCCATTCACTGGCAAACAAAAAAAATTGAGCATTAAGAATATCCCTTCAAGGTCCAATATTCTATTAGTGTTTATGATACTAATATTGGGCACCAAAAGATCAGATGCCTGCCATATGGTTTAATTTTCTACAGCTGAATCCTAAACAAGGAGACCTGAAGATATGTGAGAGGCAGAACACCTTCTGTGTGTAGCAGGAGTAATTTTCTCTCTCTGCCTGATCATGTTAAATATCTTTTCCTTTCTTCAAAATTCACAACTGTTCTTGTTTTAACTAGGTGTGTTGGTATTGAATAACTTTGTATTTCAGCCCAGTGTACTCTGCTAATTCACTCCTTCTAGTGTATTAAACACTGGGATCTACTTGAGGGTGGAGGGTGAGAAAAGGGAGAAGATCAGAAAAATAACTATTGTGAACTAGGCTTAGTACCTGGGTGATGAAATAATCTGTACAACAAACCCCTGTGACATGAGTTTACCTACATAAAAATCCTGCACATATACTCCTGAGCCTATAATAAAAGTTTTAAAAACTAGTCGTATTACTCTGGATTGTCTTCTTTGCTTTCCCCAAATTAGAAACTGTGTGAGAGCAAAGTGACTCATAATAGCCTAAACAATGAGGATGTCTCTCCCTGTCTAAAATACACACACACATGCACACACACACACACACACACACACACACACACACACACACATAGACAGCAGTTTATTAACTACGCATTCTCACAATCCAGGGAGAAGGGAGACTGTTTCTCTAAATATTTCCATTTATTATTATATTTATTTAAGATCTTAAAAAGATTTTTTAAAAATGTTCATGATAAGGGAAAAAAATACTATCTCTGGAAATCAAGAGATTATAGACTATTAAGATTCATAAAATGTTTAGCTCTGTAATGAAAGTTAGCAAAAACAGTTGTTTAATGAGACTAGTTCTATTTGTAATGTTGGTTGGAGAGTTAATGAAAAAATATTTGTAGTGCATCTGACGGCCTTGAAAGAAATGTTTTAGTTGACATAAGATACGACTGTGGTTATTATACCAATACAGAGGAGATGTAAACATTTGTCTGCAAGTGTCCACAATTATGGCAACACAAATCACAAAGCTAGGGTTCAGTGTTTCTAATCCTGTGTAGAAAAGATTTCTTTTTAAAATACAATTGAGCCTAAGTCAGAGTCAGACTGCTTGCAGATTCTATCCATTGGCATCGCTAGAACATGGATTTTGATTTGGGTTGGGGAAGGGGGTTAGAAACATTCTTCAGTAAAGATTGAAGAATTAAATTTCAAAGCCAAAGGTTTATTATACCTTCATTCATTAGTTAAAAACAAATCTCTTGGAAATGATAGACTGCAATTCAAGCATTATTTGGTCCTATCCTAATATTCTCCAGGTCCGCTTTGCTGGCTGCCTGGGAGCCAGAATGATGCTAACACTACCTTTCTGGCAGTGACTGCACTGACCCCGAGGCCCTGATAGAAATGGGTGAGTCAAGTGTAGCAAGCAGACTCCATCTGTGTAGTTTTTTCTGTAAATACATAAATCCTGCAGAAACCAGTGCCTGCTCTTGTGCCTTCAAAACTACATTGAACAGAGCCTTATTCTATAAAGCCTGATAGGAAGACTTGGATAACTCATTTCTAAATCAGTGTTTTCCAAAGTGTGAGAACATGAAATGATTGACTAGGGTATAGAAAGAAGATGCCTAAGTGGGAGCTAAATATTGAGTACACATGGACACAAAGAAGGGAACAACAGAAACTGGGGCTTGCTTGCAGGTGGCAGGGGGGATGAGGGAAGGGATCAAAAAACTCTCTATCAGGTATGATGTTTATTGCCCTGGTGATGAAATAATCTGTACACCAAATCCCCATGACGTGCAGTTTACCTATATAATAAACCTGCATGTGTACCCTTAAACATAAAATATATTTTTAAAAATAAGAAATTAAACTTCATCCCTTTCAAAACAATGAGAAAAATTACAAAATATCAAATACAGAACTTTTTCATCAGAGTTCCCCCTTGCTGAAGAGTGAGTTAGTGAAAGAAGTAACCAAATCTGTGGAAGACGCTCAGCTTGCCCAAGAAGTCAAAGTAAACATCATTCAAGAAGAATATCAAGAATATTGCCAAACAAAGGGAAGGAGCCTACACACACTTCTAGAGGAGATAAAGGACCTAGCTCTCCTGGATGTTTCAAACAATTATGGAATATGAAAGACTCGTACTTCACTAAGAGCTGTCACATGTGAATGTTTTACAGTCTTTTCAAACCTAACATTTAATGTGTGTCACTCTATCAGAACTGGAGAGCTATTTCACATATATGTAAAATGTTCTCTCATTAAAGTTGCATTAAATAAAGTATTTTGAAAAAAATAAGAAAATAAGAAAAATTGAGTTTTACTAGTATCTCACATGTATATGGCAACTATGACATATATATATATATATTTTATACATATGAATTTTAATGCATTATATATATAATATATCTAATGTATTAAAATTTATTCATGTATTGGAGGGATATCAATCAGGTTCTCGGCAACCAACAGAAGGTATCCACAGATTGAATAAACCAAGGCAAGTTTATATAGAAACAATTGAAAAAAGTTTGGGGTACCAAAACTTAGTAAAAGCAGTGAGAGACAGGGCATACAAAACAAATAACAGCAAGGAAGGGGCATAAGAAGAGAGTAGACACCCGAACCAAAGACACAGTTGCAGAGAGGGCCATATAACAGGACCTGTTGCCTTTGATAAGTGGACCAGATGAGCCAGGGTACCCCGGCCTCACTTTCTCCTATCCTCTAGGTGTCTTGCCAAACCCAACTGGAATTCAGAGGACATAAGAGCCCACTGATGCAATCCATATGGGTCAGTCTCTACATGTAGCATACAGAGGTATACAGAGCTATCAAAGATGTGCTCCCCAATTATTTTTTCTAATAGAGTTACTTCTTATTATAGTTTTGCAATGTTAGGATACCACTGTTGTAAATAACTTCACAAGATATTATGACTGTGCTAGCAGACAGCTAAATTCAGAAGGCTTAGACTGCCTAGATCTAGACTCAGTGGCCTAATCCAGTTAGGCCTTTTCTAATTGAAAAAATCTGTTCTGCATATAGGAAGAGACGGTATAGCATGTGGGTCACATGTTTGCTATTTATGCTTTAAATTATAAGGCTAATGTTCACTTCACTGGATTTTATTTATTCATTCACACTTTCGTTCACCTTTTTATTCATTATGTCAGGCTATGTGTAGGTGCTGAGAATAATTGAATTAGATGCACTCTCTGGCCTCATGATTCTATAATTTGTGAAAGGAGACAGATACATAATCAATATGTACAGTTGTATTATAATTATGCTGAGCGATTAGAGCAAGCTACAATGGATTACAAAGAAAAAATGATCAGCTGCACTGCAGATTGGAAGATGGTCAAGAATCATTTTATGTAAACAAAATAAACAAGTTTCTAGAGATCTGCTATACAATTTTGTACCTATAGTCAACAATACTGTGTTGTAGATTAAGAATTTGAAGATAATGTATCTCATGCTATAGTCTTACCACAATAAAATAAATAATAATAAAAAGGGATTGTTTCATATAGGCATTGGTTTAAGAACATTGAAGAAGACCAACAAAATAATCCTGGCAAAGAGAACGTATATAGCAAAATGACTTGATAAATTTGGGGAACTAGGAATATATTGGCACAGTAAAAATGGGGGAAAGAACATAATCAAATTAAAAAGGTAACCAGGACAAGATTGTAGAAAAGCCTTACTAGCCAATTTAAAAGTAAAACTTATTATCTATATTTCTTTATTGAATCCTTAGTTTGGGTAACTCTAACTCATTTTACTTGAATCAGGTACCTCAACTGGGAAATAAGAACTACTTGTCATATGCATCACATGTAATCAATGGAAAAACTCATTCTGAACCACAGTATTAACAGCTACCCCTATTTTATGGTAAAGAAACCAACATTAAACAGCAATTTTTTTATATGGTGATTTTTGGAATGTTATGCTTTTCAAGGATTTCTAGGCTACTTAATGTAACCATGTGGCTAAAATAATCTGGTTTGGTCATTAGAATTAAAATTAATATATCAACTAGCCATGCCACTGATTATAAAATAGATCCTATCATGACATGGCAGCAAAGATCTTTCTTCTTCTTATAAGTTTCCTAGTTATTGAAATGCACTCCTTCTAAAAAGCTCTCAGTCCAACCACAGAAAGAGCAGAGCCTACATATTTTCATGGACATCAGTTATTTTCATAGTACTACAATCCTGATGATTCGACAATTCTTCAGCTAGTTGACCTATACAGGTGTGGGAGCCTTGGCTTTAGTGAGTTTTATTTCTGAAAATACCATAGGCTAATTAATTTTCCTTGTATGTACTAAGCCTGATTTTCATCCTGCCCCAATCAAAAAAATATCTGTTAATTGTATAGAGCAGTTTAGAGAGTGCATTGGCTATTTGACAACTCAAATGCATAAAGAAATTCAATAAGGATGGTTTGCAAGGAACAATGGAGTGAAGAATAAATTCTGAGAGCACTGAAAGTCAAAGTTGACCTCTTAAAGGAGTACATCAAATGAATGAATAATAAATTTTCCATAAGGCAAACCAAAGCATATTTTATAAAGGAAGAATTGTCTCTCCTGAATACTCAACAAGGTCTCTAATGGGCCCAATTTTTCGCCAATATAACTCTCACAGACTGGATCTGCTCCTTCTGCAACATATTCACTGGCACTAATATTTCATTAGGCTACTCCTGATCAATATTCCTGCCATGACTGTCCAAAGGCACCACTGAGAAGGAAGTATCTGGAAGACTTTTCAGCAGTTGGATCCTCCTGAGGACAAAGTGAAGTGTTATATTGCCACTTAAGAATTTAAAGAAAAATAAAGGAAGATACCTTTCTACCTCTAGTTACTCTCTTTGAGACAAACCAGAGGACTTGTCCTTATAAACAAAATTCTTAACCACAAATTTCCGAGAGGTTTTCATAAGGTTATATTCTGACCCTTTCAAGCTAGAGTTGCTTCTAAAGGTCAGAACGGCTATATCTAGCGACCAGCCCAAGTATCAATGGTTATAGTTGCTAGACCGCCCTGAGCCGACAGGAATGCAGTGGGAGACATGGCAAATAGGCAAGGAACAGCTTCTGTCACTGAGATCAAATCTGTCTTTTCAAAAAACAAGAAAGCGCTGAGAAGAGCTGGTGTCACACTAGGCCTCCTAAAATTCTCACTGCCTTCTCTCAATCTCACCTAGGCTCCATCACAAGGAGAGTTGCATGCAAGATCAGACCCTGAGAGTCTCTCCATAGCCTTTTGGTTCTTCAGTCTTAGCTTATTTTTGGTTGTAATCTATGAAATCAGTGAAACTGAAGAAGTTGTAGATGAATTGTTTTTGAACTGATATATGATCTTCATTGCACCAGAGAAGTAATTGTATGCATACAACTTCCTTTCACCATTACCTTCACATGATTTCAAAGCAATTCACTGCTTATGGGAGGAGGCAGTCAATAAGTGACACTTGTATATTCATTCATTTCAATATGAGATTTTTTTAAAGGCTCAGGGGAATAGTTCAGTGCTATTGAAAATCACTTTTCTTCCATCAGTTTTTTTCAAATTGTTTCTGTTGAGAGAGAAAAAACATAGTGCTATCACAATCTGGTTTTATTTTACTTTATTTTTACTCTTATTTTAAACAGATTATATTTAAGAGGGCTGAAATGAGAGGCTGTCTTTATGAAATGCCAACTATATGCCAAAAACTGTGCTAACCTGTGTTTCTATGTTAATCTTATATTCTTGCTAATGCCACGATTACTTAGCCTATTTAACTAGTGAAGAAATTCAAAGAAGCATAAGTATTTTTCCAACGTCAAGCAGCTAATAAGTGACAGACAGGGTAGTGTTTGAACTCACATCTAACTACAAAATCCATTCTCTTTCCACTGCTTCTCACTGCACTCAGCTTTTGGGGATAAAATTCAATCTGTTTTATATTTCTCAGACTGTGGAAAGGTTTTTCAACTTTCCTGAAATTACCTGAGACTGTTTACTCCACTCCAAAAGTCTTGTGTAGCATATATCCTCTAAGCTAACTTTTTCTTTTCTTTTTTTTTTTTTAACATGACTTATATGGAGAAACCCTAGTGCCCATCAGAATCTGTAGATCATGTATTCATGGTCTTGCTTGACCCTGACAATTCTCCCAAGTCAGTTCTACTTCAGGGAAGAGGCAATGAAATCTGTAAACTTGGTCACAAGATACTGTGTTGACCGTTTCTTTCAAACTTCAGTGACTGCATAATATCTACACCATTTTTGTTATGTCTGAATGGTACTACCCTATATGTTACCTAATATGTTTTAATCAATTTTAACCTGACTCCGTTTTTCACTTAGTATTGTTCTAAACAATAAAACATGAGTTTAATGTATGTATAAACATTTTTCTCATGCATGTTAAAAGACATGAATAACTAGTAAAATAAAAAATGTTGGTCCTGGACCTTCCAAAGTCACACTTTGGGAAGCCCTAATGCAGAATAATTGGCTGTGCTTTTCCACTTGTATCCATTTGCGTATGTGTCATTTGTTCATGTTCTCATTTCACACATTCATTCATTCATTCAAAAAACATTTATCGAGCGCCAAGTGTGTGTTAGACACTGTTCTGGACACTGACAGCATGTGGAGAATGGTTCGGGCCAGGAAGAGAAGAAAAACATGGAGCCCAGGCAAGGGTTGCTGGATTATATGTAATGCAAGGAGAGAGAAAAGGGACTGACTGAATGCACTCACTAGTAATAGGAAAGAAGAAAACGATTCATTTAAGAGACATTTCAGAAGTAGAATCAACAGAATGCCACGTTAACTTCAATTCACAATGTGGGTTAGGAAAAAAGAGGTGGAAAAATGGCTCTAAGACCATTCAAATATTTTAACTGCATTAAATCATAATACTTTCTGACTTCTTTAACAATCCTGAACACAACTGCAAATGCATAAGTAATGGAGAAACATAAGGAGGGGCAATCTTACTTAAAGCCAGATGTGGTATTTAATATGTTTAGCAATCTATGTGGGATTTGCCACAGAACAATTGGAGCAGATACTAGTAGGTCCTGCCAGCCTCTGGATGAGCTAGGAGCAGGCGGGATTTGGGAAAGGGTTAAGTAGTAGGAGGCTCGGGGTCTAGCTGTTTATCCAGCAGTATGGAAACATTTCAGTATTCTACCAACAATTGTAAGCCTCTGGATTATCATCCTTGCTTAAGCCCATTCATGGCCTTCATCTCCCTCAGAATGTGGTCCAAAACTTGTCCTTGTGCCCAAGGTCTAAACTGTGTACCACGCCTGCCTCATCCCAGCTCCCAACCCTCATCTAATCCTTCTTTCCTCCCACCTGAAATTCCAAACCCTTAAATATATCATGCCTTCCACGGCAAGGCCCTCTCACAAGTGTGTCTGTTCCTCAGTCTGCCACACTTTCCTGCCCCTCCTCTAGCACACTTCTAGTCATCCTTCTGGGCCCATCTTGGATGTGGTATCCTCATGGAGGCTTCTCCTGACCTTCCACATTAAGACACGTTTCCTCTTTACATGTGGTCACAGTACCTGTCATTACTTGTTTCCTGTTGGTTTTCTGTGACTTACTAAGCTCCGTGAGGGCAGGAACTATGCTAGCCTTCACCATCCCTCCCCAAAGCTTCACCTGGAGCTTGTCCTATCAAAGGAACTGAAGAATACCTATCCAAAAAGTTTTTACTCTTCGGGAAGGGAGAGAAAACAGAGCTTATTAATTTACTATTGTTGATTAGGGGGAGCTTGGGAGCATTTAGATGGAAATAGAACTAATACTATATGCCAGATACTGACCTCAGAGCTTATTTTTATCTGATTTAAGCCTTACTATAACTCTGAAGAGCAAGTAGTATTATTCCTAATGTTTTAGATGAGGACGCTGAGCCTTGAAGAAGTAAAGAAGCTGGCTTACAGTGACTTGGCAACTAAGCAGCTCAGTGAGGATAAAAAATTCAGCCTCACTACTGCTTCCCAAGCATGGGTGTTAAACTCTTCCTGGCACATGACACATGACGGCACCACCACAATTGCCAGCAGATCACAAATAACTTGAGAGCTGAGGAATTTTGCTAGATACCTTTATAGTAAGAAGGGACAGCTGGTCACATGGTATGAAATAAGAATTCTCAAATAGGGAATAGGGCTATTATAGAAATAGATGTCCATCAAATAGTGAGCCTGGCCCAAGAAAAAGATTTGTTTATTTTTGAGAAACTTTGTTCAATAAGGAAGTATGTGTATATTTTAGAAGATTTTTATTAAAATAGGCTTTTTAACGGTACTTTAGATATCTGGCCAACTTGTATCTTCCAAACACTTTCTTCTCCATCCAGATTAATAAGACATTGCAAGATTTCAGACTAGACCACAGTTAGGCTAAAAATGCTGTCTCCTTCCAAAGCTAAAGGAGACACCAAGATTCAGCAAGATAGAATCCATTGAAAACCAACCTGATTAGGATGTTTTTCTTATGCAACTGATGGGTATTGATTAATTTACAACGAATTAGAGGCCTTTTGCCTGGAAAAAATCACCCTAATACTGGCAGAAATGAACCTCATAAAACAGGTGGAAACAAAAGTTGTAAGCTGCGTGACTGGTCTCCACAATAATTAATAAAATGCCTCATAGTTCTAATTTCTGCCCTAGCATTTCTTGTTTTGTGCAGTCACAACTTCATTCACTTAGTACTTTTTCCTAAAGCCCAGGCTTCTGGTGAACCACTTGTCTCATGAACAAAAAATGTTGCTTTTACAATACAGATATATCATAAACTTCAACAATAATCATTTTTTTCTAATTGTACAACATTAAGAAAAATTGTATGGCCTTGTGCAGTGGCTCACACCTATAATCCCAGCACTTTGGGAAGCCAAGGCCGGCAGATTACTTGAGATCAGGAGCTCGAGACCAGCCTGACCAACGTGGTAAAATCCTGTCTCTACTGAAAATACAAAAATTAACCAGTCATGGTAGTACATGCTTGCAATCCCAGCTACTTGGTAGGCTGAGACAGGAAAATTGCTTGAACCTGGGAGGCAGAGGTTGCAGTGAGCTGAGATTATGCCACTGCACTCTAGCCTGGGCAACAGAGAAAAACTGCCTCAAAAAAAAAAAAAAAAAAAAAAAAAAGAGAAAAGAAAGAAAGAAAAGAAAAGTTGTATGATGTATTATTAAAATGTCTGCTATTATAATAAGGTGAATGTGTCCAGTGACCAATAGTTGTAAGATCAGGATTTATAAAAATGATTTCTCCCTTACCATCCATCCCATGCCCTCATCTGCAGATATCAACTAGGGAGTGTGTGCACTCCCAAAGCTTCATATATGATCTTCTCAAAAAAGGGGAAGAATCATCTTATTTAGGAATCCCTTTAGAGTATCTCAGAGAGAAGGAATTCTTTCAATTACTTTTTATTGAAGAACTGATTATTTTTATAGAGAAATTGCTTTACTTCATGACTTCTTCAATCAATACCAGTTCATAGAGGATATCTAACTGAATTAATAAAAAAACTTTTTTAAAAAATTTAAAAATTTAGCACAATTTTTATTATTCTTGGGGGATGACCTCTCAGCTACAAGTGTTGGATGTTGCTGTAAATAAGCCTTTTAAAAACTGCTACACACACACACATACACACAGAGTAAATGACTTTATTGCATGCAGAGATCACATTTATGAAACTGTGGCTTAGTACAGAATTTCCAGGGGGAGTATATAATATACATGCCCTTCCAAAAGTATGTAAATCAAACAATTTAGATGAGAGAAAAGATTACATGCTCTGGCAAACTGTGATAACTACTATTAAAGTGGCTCTGATGATGGAAAAGACATCAATGGCAAACAGTTTTCTAAAGAGTATGACCAATATTGCTTTATGAAATGTGAGAGTGAACAAACTATTACTTCCACATTAGCATTATGTATATGATGCACTGGAGATGTTATCATAAATGCATAAATACTATGAATACTTCTTCTCTATTAGCCTAAAAGTATATATATATGGTAGCAAATTGAATATATATATACATACACACATATATATATATTCAATTTACTACCCAGATTGGTATTGTTTTCATTGGAAAAATGAATGATCATCTTTTCTTTTTGAGAGCAGAGGTAGTTATCATTTTTCTTTAACTGTTATATTCCCACTGTGTGCCTGGAAGATAATAATTGCTTCAAAAATATTTAATCAATATACAAAATAATTAGACAAAATTAGTACATTAAAAAGCAGGGGTACTAGACATATCCCCAAATCCACAAACGTGTTATGATATCCTTGTTAACAAATCCGCTTTGAGATTTCTGAAACTAATAAAACACACAGACTATTTTGAACCAATATTGGAGGTCATCTAATCCAATCTCTTTATTCTACAGATGAGGAAATCACAGTTAAAACAATTAAATGCCCTTCTGCAAGAGAGCTGGGATTTGAACCTTGAGCTTCCCATTACATAGTATTATTGAGTTGCTTTCTTTATGTGGTTCATCCCAGCCTCTGATTTACACTTCATGTTGAAAGCAAGCAGCATCTCTTGCCTAAGAACAGTTTCTGTTAAGCAAGGTAAACACACATTAGTTGAGCCTGAATAGCTGATGGACTAAGAGAAAAATGTAGAGTTTTTGATACAAAATCCAAGCAGATGCCCTCTCTGAGCTTTGGTTATTTGCTAAAGAGGTTGGTCACCTAATCCCATAGAAATGTATTTACCATTTTGGTTTTCATAAGCTCCCGATCATTACAGGAGTTGGTTCAGCTGACAGCCCTAGATACTGTGAGGCAGAAAAACACACTCCAGAAGTGCAGCAACACTGTTTTAGACCTTCACACAGAAAACTATGCATTTGCACCCAAGAAAAAAAATCAGTATAACAGTCTCTCTTTCCTTGCATGATGTATTCTTTTATTAAAATCATCACTGTGTATCTCCAATAAAGATTCATGAACAGAAGTCTTTATGCCACACTAACAATCCAAGAAGAAAAATCCTAATTTTGAGTTTTTTAAAAAAATCCATTTGAATGCTGCTTATTATTAAAATACATAAAAATTTCCCCCATTCTTGCCTCTTTTCCTTTTATCTGTTATTTTCCTCACTCATACTAACATTCTCAGTGTATCTTAAACCCTCCCAGGTTAATTAACCCTGTTACATTTGCAAACAGTCCTCAGGGTAGATCATGTATAAGCACCTAGGCTACCATACACATGAAGCACACACATACCTTTACAAGCATTTAAGGAAGGATGCCAGGATCTCTAATATACTACTAGTAACTTATATGCTTCACTTACTGAGTAGCAGACATTTTTCCAAACACTTATATAAACTTACATACTCTTCCTAACAAGTATCATCTTTTCCTTCATACAGATAAGAAAATTGGAGCTCACAGACGTTCAACTTACTAAGAGTCAAATACAACAAATAAGTGGTGGAGCTGAGATTTAAACACAGATCATCTATCCCATGCTCTCATCTGCAGATATAAACTAGGTAGTGTGTGCCCTCTCAAAGCTTCATAGCTCTGGCTCCAGAATTTCTGCTGTTAAAGATTTTGCTATAGTTGTTGTACAGTTTCATTTGTAAATTGCTATTTTTACTCATACTGTGGACTGCTCATCCTTTGCTCTTTTTTCCTTAACAAAGAATTTTCTCAGTATTCTTACTTTGTAAGTAAGGTAATTATTTACATTGCGTAACTTATTTCTATTATTAAGTAAAATAATCTGTGTACTATAGAAAACACCAAGATTCGGATTGAACTCACATCCAAGGGGCTCATGATATAGATAAATGAGGAATTTCTCTTGATCTCCATGGAATTTGTGGCATGGTGAGTTTGTGGACTGTTTGAACACCAAAGGCTTTTTTTTTCAAGTATTGAGAATGAATTAAATAATAAAACATGACCTGGCATGAATTATAGTATGTGAATTCATTTCTCTAACTAGCGTGTTTGTAGGCCCAAGGTTGAAGGCAATTAGGTATGAATTATTACACCATCTTCCATGCCCTGGACAGTTTTATGATGATTATAAAATTTTATTATTAATGGTTCACTGTTTTTGGAGGAGTTGTTAATTTAAACATATATATTTATATTGTTAATTAATGAATAGGACAAAATTAGTTGCGTAAAATCTTTCTGAGGACCAGAAGCTATCTAAGAGTAGAGAGGACCTCACTGACAGCAGAGGCTGCAGCTGAATCCTGGCACCAGAGAGAGGCAGCGTGCTGCAATTCCATCAGGGATATCAGGCTATTAGAATGGCATGATGCCTTACACACTACCTTGTTCAATTTCTTTGTTTTAAATATCAGGAAAAATAAGTGACTTGCCTGTAATCACACCATAATAGCAGAGCTGAGATGGCTCAGTCAAAGACACTTGGATCTTGACTCACAGTGTGCAATTCTTCTCATTTTAAACAATTTAGGAAAATGTCACTGAATACCTGGGAAGGAATAAATTGTTAGAAACAGGAGGACAAAAATCATAAAAAGGAAAACGAGAATTACTGTTTAGTTGGGCTACTCTGAATGTCAAAATGCAGCTTGGAACCACATTCAAGTGTTGGAACCAAAACTGGACAAACCAGCTTATCCCAGAAGTCATGTATGTAATGACTGGCAGGAGCTCAAGTAATAGCCACACATAATTTCCACCTGTGGGCCCCCTCTTGCCATGATTTTTAACTCCTCTCCAGCTCTCATCCCAAAATTCTCTCTTCCTCCTGCTCACTGAAGGGTAAAGATATTTTCTTGGACAAATTCAGTCAAAAAGGAGTAATTGAAAACCAATTGCATTTTTCCCTGGGTTAGGCAAGAGAGAGGAAGTGTAGCACTTGGTAACTAAGTTTGTTGTCAAATAAATTGGTGTTGGAAGCACCCATGTAGAACTGCTGGTACATTGAGCAGAAGTCTATTTTTCTAACTAGTAAAGCTGGGTCTCATCACTGTCGGGATTCTGCAGGGGGTCTTAGGCAAGTGGCCAAAATGAATTTGACTTTGAGAGCACAGGTGTATGAGTGCTTATTTTTTCCTTCTCTTAGAACTCTAAATGTTTGTCAAGTGAAGCCATGCCAACAGTCATCATTAGTTTGATCTAACTGAGCAGTGATTGACAGTACCCACCAATTCAGCTCTTACCTGTTTCTGATTGAGTTATTGCCTGAGCTCCTGGGAGTCTGACATGAATCCTCTCAGCTTACTATTCCAGTCTCTTAATCAGAGACAGAAACAGTTCATAAGAGAATGAACACATTTTCTAGAAATGAACATGCTTTACTTCAAGTCCTGTATTGTACTCTGTTGCTGTTGGAAATAAATTCACTCACTTAGACCATGGCATCATTCAAATCCATTCTTTCTAGAGGGCCAAGGGCTCTCTCTATCCCATCTAAGTCCAGTGTGATGTTATTTCCATAACACTAGATTGCTTTGTGTGAGTTCTATAAATATCATAGATAATTAGAAAACTGAGTAAATCACCCTATTAAGCAATGTCCTCCATCAAATAAGGCTATAAAAGAAGCAATGTTTTCTTCTCTCCAGGAACCCATCCCTATGCCGAGTTGGGGAATGACTATTTATTGAATTACAATTGAGCTTCAAAACCTGAAACCTTTGTATTATGTTGAATATTCCAAAGATGTCTCTACTCACTCCATCAAATAAAACTCCAACACTTCATATTTCCAATATAAAAAATTGCCAATAATCAGTGACTGGCAATATGGCCAAATAGGAACAGTTTCAGCCTGCAGTTCCCAGCAAGATCAATGCAAAAGGCAAGTGATTGCTGCATTTCCAAATAAGGTAACCAGCTCATCTCAATGGGACTGGTTAGACAGTGGGTGTAGCCCACAGGGGACAAACAAAAGCAGGGTGGGGCATCACCTTACCCGGGAGCACAAGATGTCAGGGAAGCCCCTCCCCTAGCCAAGGGAAGCTATGAGGGACCGTTCCATGAGAAATGGTGCATTCTAGCCCAGACACTATGCTTTTCACATGGTCTTCGCATCCCTCAGACCAGGAGTTTCCCTTGGGTGCCTACACCCAGGCCCTGGGTTTCAAGCACAAAACAGGATGTCCATTTGGGCACACATTGAGCTTGCCGCAGGAGTTTTTATACATATATACATATATATACCCTAGTGGCATCTGGAATGCCAGTGAGACAGAACTGTTTACTACCCTGGAAAGGGGGCTGAAACCAGAGAGTCAAATGGTCTAGTTCAGGGAATCCTACCTACATGGAGCCCAGCAAGTTAAGATCCACTGGCTTAAAATCCTCACTGCCAGCACAGCAGTCTGAAGCCGATCTGGGAGGCTCGAGCTTGTGTGGGGAGAGGCGTTCCCCCATCACTGAGGCTTGAGTAGGTGGTTTTCCCCTCACAGTGTAAAAAAAAGCCCCTAGAAAGTTTGAACTAGGCAGAGCCATAGCCAAACTGCCTCTCTAGATTCCTCCTCTCTGGGAAAGGCATCTCTGGAAGAAAGGCAGCAGCCCCAGTCAGGGGCTTATAGATAAAATTCTCATCTCCTGGGACAGACCACCTGGAAGTAGGAGTGGCTGTGGGTGCAGCTTCAGCAGACTTAAAGGTTCCTGCCTGCCAGCTCTAAAGAAAGCAATGGATCTCCCAGCACAGTGCTTGAGCTCTGCCAAGGGACAGACTGCCTCCCCAAGTGGGTCCATTACCACCGACCTCCTGATTGGGAGACATCTCTCAGCAGAGGTCAACAGACACCTCATACAGGAGAGCTCCAGCTGGCATCTGGTGGGTGCCCATCTGAAACAAAGCTTACAGAGGAAAGAACAGACAGCAATCTTTGCTGTTCTGCTGCCTCTTCTGGTAATACCAGGGCAAGCAGGGTCTGGAGTGGACCTCCAGCAAACTCCAGCAGATCTGCAGAAGAGGTGCCTGACTGTTATATAGAAAACTAACAGGAAGGAATAGCATCAACATCAACAAAAAGGATGTCCACAAAGAAACCATCTGAAGGTCACCAACCTCAAAGACCAAAGGTAGATGAGTCCACAAAGATGAAGAAAAAACAGGGCAAAAAGGCTAAAAATTCCAAAATCCAGAATGCCTCTTCTCCTCCAAAGGATCACAGCTCTTTGCCAGCAAGAGAACAAAACTGGATGGAGAATGAATTTGACAAATTGAGAAAACAAGGTGAGCAATAACAGAAGGTGGGTAATAACAAACTCCTGTGAGCTAAAACAGCATGTTCTAACCTAACGCAAGGAAGTTAAGAATCTTGAAAAAAGATTAGACTAATTACCAACTAGAATAACCAGTTTAGAGAAGAAAATAAATGAACTAATGAAGCTAAAAAACACAGCATAAGAACTTCACGTAGCATACAAAAGTATCAACAGCCAAATCAATCAAGCAGAAGAAAGGATATTAGAGGTTGAAGATAAACTTATTGAAATAAAGCATGAAGACAAGATTAGAGAAAAAAGAATTTAAAAAAAATGAACAAAGCCTCCAAGAAATGTGGAACAATGTGAAAAGACCAAAGCTACATTTGATTGGTGTACCTGAAAGTGACAGGGAGAATGGAACCAAGTTGGAAAACACTCTTCAAGATATTATCCAGGAGAATGTTTCCAACTGAGCAATACAGGCCAACATTCAAATTCAGGAAATACAGAGAACACTGCAAAGATACTCCTTGAGAAAAGCAACCCCAAGACACAAAATCATCAGATTCACCAAGTTTGAATTGAAGGTAAAAATATTAGGAGCAGCCAGTAAGAAAGATCAGGTTACCCACAAAAAAAAGCCCATCAGACTAACAGCAGATCTCTCTGCAGAAACCTAGAAGTCAGAAGAGACTGGGGGACAATATGCAACAATTTTAAAGAAAAGAATTTTCAACCAAGAATTTCATATCCAGCCAAACTAAGCTTCATAAGCAAAGGACAAATAGCATTCTTTACAGACAAGCAAATGCTGAGAGATTTTTGTCACCACCAGACCTGCCTAACAAGAGGTCCTGAAGGAAGGACTAAATATGGAAAGCAAAAAATGGTACCAGCCACTGCAAAAACACCAAATTGTAAAGACCATCAACACTATGAAGAAACTGCATCAACTAATGGGCAAAAAACAGCTAACATTATAATGACAGGATTAAATTCACACATAAGAATATTAACCTTAAATGCAAATGGGCTAAAAACCCTAATTAAAAGACACAGACTGCCAAATTTGATAGTCAAGGTGGATAAAGATGTGCTGTATTCAGGAGACCCATCTCACATGCAAAGACACACATAGGCTCAAAATAAAGGGATGGAGGAAGATTTACGAAGCAAATGGAAAGCAAAAAAAGCAGGGACTGCAATCCTAGTCTCTGATAAAACAGACTTTAAACCAACAAAAATAAAAAAAGACAAAGAAGGGCATTATATAATGGTAAAGGGATCAATGCAACAAGAAGAACTAGCTACACTAAGTATATATGTACCCAATACAGGAGCACCAAGATTCATAAAGGAATTTCTTACAGACCTATAAAGAGATTTAGACTCCCACACAATAATAGTGGGAGACATTAACACCCACTGCCAATATTAGACAGAACAATGGAATGGAAAATTAACAAGGATATTCAGGACTTGAACTCAGCTCTGGACCAAGCAGACCTAACAGACATCTACAGAACTCTCCACCCCAAATCAACAAAATATACATTCTTCTCAGCACCACATTTCATTTATTCTAAAATAGACAACAGAACTGAAAATAAAGCACCTCTCAGCAAATGCAAAACAATGTAATTCATAGCAAAAAGTTTCTCAGACCACAGCACAAACAAATTAGAACTCAGGTTTACAAAACTCACTCAAAACCGCACAACTACATGGAAATTGAACAACCTGCTCCTGAATGACTACTGGGTAAATAACAAAATTAAGGCAAAAATAAAGTTCTTTGAAACAAATGAGAACAAAAACACAATGTACAGAATCTCTGGGACATAGCTAAAGCAGTGTTTAGAGGGAAATTTTTAGCACTAAATGCCCACATCAGAAGGTGGGAAAGATCTAAAATTAACACCCTAACATCACAATTAAAAACTAGAGAAGCAAGAGCAAACAAATTCAAAAACTAACAGAAGACAAGAAATAATTAAGATCAGAGCGGAACTGAGAAGACCGAGACACACACACAAAAACCCTTCAAAAAAAATCATTGAATCCAGAAGCTGGTTTTTTGAAAATATTAAGAAAATAGACAGACTGCTAGCCAGACTAATAAAGAAGAAAAGGGAGAAGAGTCAAATAGACACAATAAAAAATGGAAAAAGGGGATAATACCACTGATTCCACAAAAATACACACTACCATCAGAAAATACTATAAACACCTCTATGCAAATAAACTAGAAAATCTAGAAGAAATGGATAAATTCCTGGACACATACACTTTCACAAGACTAAACCAGGAAAAAGTTAAATCCCTGAATACACCAATAACAAGTTCTGAAATTGAGACAGTAATTAATAGCCTACCAGCTAAAAAAAAAAAAGCCCTGGACCAGATGAATTCACAGCCAAATTCTACCATAGGTACAAAGAGGAGCTGGTACCATTTCTTCTGAAACTATTCCAAACAATAGAAAAAGAGAGACTCTTCTTTAACTCATTTTATGAGGCCAGCACCATCTTGATACCAAACCCTGGCAGAAAAACAGCAAGAAAAAAAATGTCAGGCCAATATCCTTGATGAACATCAATGCAGAAATCCTCAATAAAATACTGGCAAATCAAATCCAGCAGCACATCAAAAAGCTTATCCACCACGATTAAGTCAGCTTCATCCCTGGGATGCAAGGCTGGTTCAACATACAATCAATATAATCCATCACAAACAGAACTAATGACACAACCACATGATTGTCTCAACAGCTGCAGAAAAGGCCTTTGATAAAATTCAACACCCTCTTCATGCTAAAAACTCTAAATAAACTAGGTATTAATGAAACGTACCTCAAAATAATAAGATCTATTTATGACAAACCCACAGCCAATACCATACTGAATTGGCAAAAGCTGGAAACATTCCCTTTGAAAACTGGCACAAGACAAGGATGCCTTCTCTCACCACTCCTATTCAACATAGTGTTGGAAGTTCTGGCCAGAACAATCAGGCAAGAGAAAGACATAAAGGGCATTCAAATATAAAGAGAGGAAGTCAAAATTGTCTCTGTTTGCAAATGACATGATTGTACCTTTAGACAAACTCAGCATCTCAGCCCAAAATTTCCTTAAGCTGCTTAGCAGCTTCAGCAAACTCTCAAAATACAAGATCAATGTGCAAAAATCACAAGCATCCCTATACACCAATAATAGACTAAGAGAGAGCCAAATCATGAGTGAACTCCCATTCACAATTGCTACAAAAAGAATAAAATACTTAGGAATACATCTTACAAGGGATGTGAAGAACCTCTTCAAGAAAAACTACAAACCACTACTCAAGGAAATAAGAGAGGACACAAACAAATGGAAAACCATTCCTTGCTTATGGATAGGAAGAATCAAGATCATGAAAATGGCCATACTGCCCAAAGTAATTTATAGATTTAATGCAATCCCCATCAAGGTACCAATGATTTTGTTCACAGAATCAGAAAAAAACTACTTTAAATTTCATATGGAAACGAAAAAGAGCCCACATAGCCAAGACAATCCTAACTAAAAAGAACAAAGCTGGAGGCATCATACTACCTGATGTCAAACTATACTGCAAGACTACAGTAAAACAGCATGGTACTGGTAACAAAACAGATATATAGACCAATGGAACAGAACAGAGGCCTCACAAATAACACCATACATCTACAACCATCTGATCTTTGACAAACCTGACAAAAACAAGCAATGAAGAAAGGATTCCCTATTGAATAAACAGTGTTGGGAAAACTGGCTAGCTATATGCAGAAAACTGAAACAGCACCCCTTCCTTAACCCTTATACGAATTTAACTCAAGAGGGATTAAAGACTTAAACATAAAACATAAAACCATAAACACCCCAGAAGAAAACCTACGCAATACCATTCAGAACATAGGTATGGGCAAAGACTTCATGACTAAAACGCCAAAAGCAATAGCCACAAAAGCCAAAATTGACAAACGGGATCTAATTAAACTAAAGAGCTTCTGCACAGCAAAAGAAACTCTTATCAGAATGAACGGGCAACCTACAGAATGGGAGAAAATATTAGCCCTCTGACAAAGGGCTAATATCCAGAATCTACAAGGAACATAAGCAAATTTACAAGAAAAAAAACAAACAACCCCATTAAAAAGTGGGCAAAGGATATGAACAGACACTTCTCAAAAGAAGACATTTATAAGGCCAGCATACTTATGAAAACAAAGTTTTTCATCACTGGTTATTTGAGAAATGCAAATCAAAACCACAATGAGATACCATCTCATACCAGTTAGAACAACGATCATTAAAAAGTCATGAAACAGCAGATGCTGGAGAGGATGTAGAGAAATAGGAACGTTTTTACACTAAATTAGTTCAACCATTACAGAAGACAGTGTGGTGATTCCTCAAGGAACTAAAACCAGAAATACCATTTGACCCATCAATCCCATTACTGGGTATATACCCAAAGGATTATAAATCATCCTATTATAAAGACACATGCACATGTATGTTTATTGCAGCACTATTCACAAAAATAAAGACTTGGTACCAATCCAAATACCCATCAATGATAGACTGGATAAAGAAAATGTGGCAATATACACCATGTAATAATACACAGTCATAACAAAAAGAATGAGTTTATGTTCTTTGTAGGGACATGGATAAAGCTGGAAAACATCATTCTCAGCAAACTAACATAGGAACAGAAAACCAAACACCACATTTTCTCACTCATAAGTGAGAGTTGAACAATGAGAACACATGGACACAGGGAGGGGAATATCACACACCGGGGCCTATCAGGGGGTGGGGACCTAGGGGAGGGATAGTATTAGGAGAAATACCTATTGTGGATGACGGATTGATGGATGCAGCAAACCACCATGACACATGTATACCTATGTAACAAACCTGCACATTCTGCACACGTATCCCAGAACTTAAAGTATAATAAAAATAATAATAAAGTATAAAAGTTAAAAATGGAAAAAATTTCCAATAAATCAGTAATCTTTGGTTTCTGTGTTTTATGTTAATGTTGTCTTTCATTTTTAATCAACAAGGGCTGAAACTATCTCCTAATGGAATAAAACTAGATGCATTGTACTAAAGAAAGAAGTCTTTTTCTCTGAATTCTAATCACTGGAACTTAATGCTGCTATCCCTAATTCACAAAGCTCTTAATGAAAGAGACTCAAAGATTACCTGATCCTGGAGTTGGTGTTCCTAGCCACTGCATTGAGCTGCCATTGCAGCAGCTTCAAACTGGATGTAACTGTAGTTGGGATGCCAGAAACATTGCTTGCCCTCTTCATTTCTTGACCCCAGACCATTACTGTAAGGAAAGAAAAATAAAAAATTTTATCTAAATTGTAGCAGAAACCATAAGCTTAATATTGGAGTTCTAGCAAAATTACCAGCTAACCAACCAAGACACTTTATGATTTTAGAGAGCCATTTTGCCTCTGGGAAACTCAGGAATGGGAAAACGATACCTCTCATCTAGGATTGCAATGGCAGACTAAAGCAAACCAGGTATACTAAAAGCACTCTGAAAAATGTCCTGTACTATAAAAATGTATATCATAATTATTATTAATAAGAGTTAGTAGCATTTCTTTAAAGGCAACTATGCCTTTCCTCTTTTGTGGAAAAATCTATAACTTTGGCTGAAGTAGTACACAATGCTTATTAATAACTCTCCTCATCTAAGGGTAAGAGGTCCAATAAAGTTGAGTGTATTTTGTTTCCATGGTATAAAATTAATCTTTACATATCACAATAACCTGGACAAGATAACTAAGACCATATATTTGTACCATGAAGTTTCAGCTCAGCATTCTGCGACTGCAGTGTTGTGTGGATAAAGACAGGAATTTAACTTAAATCAAGGTGCTGTAAATTCAGATTTGAAAATGGCACCCATAAATCTCTTATGATTCAGCATGATAAACACACATTTCTAGTGATTATAGAAGTTCCATAGACTAGGGCTCCATGAATCATTAAAACCCCATATTGAGACCAAAATTTCTTGAGATTTTTTTCAAAATTCTTATCTTCTTTTCATCACTTCACTGTGTATACTTTCAAAGAGAAAAACGGCATTGTATTCACTTTATAAGTCTTTGCTGATATTATCCTTTTGGCTGAGAAATGACTTTGGTTTTTCTTTTTCCAAGGAAAAGACGAGTATACATGCTTTGTCCTACCTAAATCTCAGCTTGCCCTTCCACTCATTCAGAATCTATTAGTTTACTAGGGCTGCCATACAAAGCACCACAGGCTGGGTGGCTTAAACAACAGAAATTTATTTTCTCAGTATTCCAGAGGTTAGAAATCTAAGATTAAATTATTGGCAAAGTTGTTTCCTCTAGGCATCTCTCTTTGGCTTGGCTTGTCCCTGTGTCTTCAACACTGTCTTCCATCTGCGTGTGTCTGTGTTCTAATCTCCTCTCCTTATAAAGATCCAGTTAAATTGGACTAGGGCCCACCCTGATGACCTCATTTTTACTTAATTGTTTCTTTAAATCCTTATCTCTAAATATAGTCACATTCTGAGGTATTGAAAATTAGGGCTTCAACTTTATAAATTTTCAGGGGACACTGTTCAGCCCATAACAAAGAAGAATAGAAACTTCCTTTATTTACATTCAGCAACCAGCTTTTTATAAATTGTGCTTGAAAATTCCTACCTGCTGTACTCATTGAAAAGCTTAAGGCTTTGGAGGAAAGAAGCAAAGACAGTGAAACTCAGAGAAGCATATAGTAGCAGTCAAATAAGGAGAGGCTAGGGAGAAAAATATCATTTAAATTTTTTTTCAATAGCTTTTAGAGTAAAAGTGGTATTTGTTACATGGATAAATTATATAGTGGTGAATTCTGAGATTTTAGTGCACCTGTCACCTGAATAGTGTACACTGCACCTAATGGGTAGTTTTTTTATCCCTAGTCTCTCCACCACCCTCCTTCATCTGATTTTCTGAAGTCTATTACATCATTCTGTAGCCTTTGTGTACCACAGCTTAGCTCCTACTTATAAGTGAGAACATACAGTTTTTCGTTTTCTATTCCTGTGTTCTTTCCCTTAAAATAATGTCCTCTAGCTCCATCTAAGTTGCTGCCAAAGACACTATTTCATTCCTTTTAATGGCTGAGTAGAGTGTATATACCACATTTTCTTTATTCACTCATTAGTTGATGGGCACTTACATTAGTTCCACATCTTTGCAAATGTGAATTGTGCTGCTATAAACATATGTGTGCAAGTATCTTTTTCACATAATGACTTGTTTTCCTTTGGAGAGATATCCAGTAGCAGGATTACTGGATCAAATGGTAGATGTACTCTTAGTTCTTTAAGCTATCTTCCATGGAGGTTGTGCTAATGTACATTTTAATTAGCAGTATGTAAGTGTTCCCTTTCCCCCACATCCACACCAACATCTAACTTTTAACTTTTTTTTTTTACAATAATGGCCATTCTTGCAGGAATAAGATGGCATTTCATTGCGATTTTAATTTGCATTTTCCCTGATGATTAGTGATGCTGAGCATTTTTTCATATATTTGTTGGCCATTTGTATATTTTCTTTAGGAAATGTCAATTCATGCCCTTTGCCCACTTTTTTATGGTGTTAGCAAATGTCATTTTGAGGTAAAACGTTTGGGATAAAGGTATTCTTAAATTCTGAGCAATTACATGGCACTCTAAGAAAGTTTCAAAAACTTTGATAGAAAGAGAACAAACTCTTGCTAGAGTTTGTGCTAACCTAATGTATTAATAATACTATTTATCAAATTGTGACTCCCCCTTAAACATAATGCAAAATTAATTATTTAAAGTAACGCAAGTTACAAAAAAAAGTAAAATACATTTTAATGCAAAAGAAGAACATAGATGTTGAAGCATCTAAGATTTTTAAAGATCCAGAGAATGCAAAATAGCCAGACCAGAAAAAAAATCATTTCTTCAGTATCAATAGAATTTTTCAAAGAGAATGAAAAAATTTAACTCAGAAATGAAAAATTCTGACTATGGTATCTTTTCATTAATGATTATATTTCACATCCATACAAATTGTCAAGTATTTGATAAGAAAAAAAATTGTTATCAACTAAAAATAATATTTTTCACCTACTAAATTAAGATTATCTAAATTCTGTTACTCTATGCTGGTAATAGTGTAATGAGATGGGCCCTTTCGTTTACTTCTACTGGTTCACATCAATGGTAGTTTAATTGTTTCTACTTTCTAAAATGTATGAGAGGTTGAAAATATTCACACACTTTGAGAGAAAACACACAAATAAGGAAGACAAAGGACTCAAATATTGCCACTACATAAAACCATTAAACCACAATGATAAACAATAAAAAAGGAAGGAAGGCAAGAAGCATGGAAAGAAGGAAGGAAGGAAGGAAGGAAAGAAGGGAGGGAGGGAAGGAGGGAAAGAAGAAAGAAAGA